>NC_081408.1:78624545-78909545 GCF_030272615.1 Cryptomeria japonica | reverse complement strand
TGAAACACACAATAAACCCTTCTTCATTGTTCAAGGTACAAGTCCTTTTCCAAATCCTCAACCTCTTAACAAGCCTCTCTTTGTGGTTCAAGGTGGCTATAGTAATGATGCCTTTTTCACTCCTAACAAACTAGTTATTACTATGCAATGAGGATATCCCACTGAGAGTCCTTATGAGTATGCTAAAAAAATTACCCAAGAGAGTTACAATTCGGTTGCCCACACATATAATACACGAAATAATAGGCAACCTAACCCTCCTTCGATTATCTCTTCTTCACTTCCTACTTCTCAACCCATTCTTCCACAAGCACCTCGTATCTCACAAACTCTTGGTAAGGAGTATGATCTTATTGAACAACTTAAAGCTACTCCCACCAAGATATCTCTTTGGGATTTAATTCAAACTTCATCTACACATCATGTAATGTTACAATATTTTTATAAAACTTAAATTTCCCACCTCCAGTGACACCTTATAATATGTCTTATTTGATTGATCCTATGAAAGAATCTAAAGCTCAGTTTGTATTCACACAAGATGAGTTACCCTCTCATGAGATCCAACATCAATAGAACCCTCTTATTATTGTTGTTCTTGTCAATGGTAATGCTATAAGAAGAACCTCAGTGGATAATGGATTTGAACTTAATATTTATGGCATCGATCTATTGTATAAGATTAAGGTGGATCCTTCTTCTATTCAACATATTCTCTTACCATTCGTGAATTCGACAATATTGCTAAACAATATTTAGGTACTATAACCTTGCCTATTAAGATGGGACCTGGTATTTTACCTACACCTATTCATGTCATGCTTGATAAGCTTTTATAATCTTCTATTAGGACAACCTTGGATTCATTGTATGCAAGTTGTCCCTTCTACTCTTCATCACAGCGTCAAGTTCATTTATAACAATAAGATGTATACTTTATACATTGATACCAATTTACAAGATTGTTTGCAAATTTCTTCTTCTAGATCTTCTTCAACTACTTCTAATTCCTCTCAAAGTACTCCTACTTCTTCAATCACTACTACTTATTCGAGTACTCTTGATTTTTCTTCCACTCACACTTAATCAATATCTCCTCCTAAAGATACTTTTTCACCAGAACAAGTGCTCTTGGAAGACGATTTGGGGTCCTTAGATTATACATCGATTTTTGTAGGAGAATACAAAGTCCCTCAAAGAGAACCTAAGATTAAAAAGGAGAAAGATATTGATGAATCTAAAAAGAAACCCACTTTGTCTAAACAACTAAGTAACAATTTTGTGGTTCTTTCTAATTCAAACAATTATTCATAATTTTCTTCTTATAAATATAATTATGGCATTGAGACCTATAAGGCCCCACGATCTCTTTTCGATATGGCAACCCTTTATGGTCCAGGTTTTCACATTTTAGCTAAGAGTGGATATAATGGCAATGATTATGGGGCAAATGAACAAGGGATTAAGGTTCCTTTAGAAAATAACATACGTGAAGCTTCATTTTGGAATCAAATATAATCCTTCAAATCCCACCAAAGCATCTAAGAGACCATCTCTCAATGTGAATGCTATATTTAGTAGTGATGATGACTTCACCTTAATTAGATCATCCTCTACATCTCTCATCACTCATCCCACTCGTAAGGAAATTATGTTGATTGGGAAGTCTCTTTATGAATCTCCTCAAGATATTTTGAATCCCACTTATGAGGCTTTATCTACTATTCATTCTAATATCCTCTCTTATATAAATAAGTCCCTAATGAATTATACGTGTCCCTCTCCTAAGGTTTCTTGTGTGCAAGAGGAGCATGACTTAGTTTCCTATTCTTTAGGTACTAATTGCTTTCTTGATCAAGACTTTTTGTTATACACATTTTTAATCTCACAGATGGTAGAGCATTTAACATGTCATATTCAAATACTTTGTCCAATTTATCATACAATTAAATAACATTAGAGGCTATTATGTTTCTCTTTACTATGTGACATTGGTAACTTACCTATTAGGATCTCATTGTCATTCATGATAGTACAATTTCACATGCAATCACACTTTGGAAGCAACATAATAGCCTATTTTTTTGTCCCATCTCTTGTCTCTATGTATGGGGGAAATAATCATTTCAAACATCTCCTCTTCTTAAGATTAAAATTTCCCTTTTGTGAAGTAGTCTCTTCTATAAGGATCTATCATTGATTGTGGAGGTGTATATCCTCCTTAGGGGATCTTCTTCTTCTTATTGGAACAAGTATCCCTAACGAGGATCTTCTTCTTCTTATTGGAACAAGTATCCCTAACGAGGATCTTAAGTACATATCCTTAATTGAGACCTCTTTCTTGGTGTGGAAGTCTATAATCATTCATAAAATTATTTTCTTTATTGAGTGGTATATTTTATAATGAACCCTTCTATGTTGTGGATGTGCTTATCCTTGATGAGGATCTCTTTCCTTCTTTTAGAATAATGTTTCTTTCATAAATCATCCCTCTTTGGTGATCTTGTCTCTATACTTGGGAGCAAGAAAAGTATTTAAATCTTCTATCTATAGACACATAAATTTGTCTATTAATGAAATAAATATTAAATATTTATTTAATGACTAAATATTCCTCTATTAATTAAATTGACATTTAATTAATTCACCTTAGCCTATTATGCTATTCTAGTTAAATAAAGTTAATCAATTTATTTAATTATTAACTATAGTCTAGGTTATTAAATAAATCTAATTTATTTAATTCATGGACCCCTTCTTCCTGTTTAAATAAATTTAACAATTGTTTAAAAATCAAATCCCCAATTCAAATCCCCTTTTTAAATAAATCAATATTTATTTTTAAAAAAATAACCCATCCACTTGCATTCTCCTACAAATGCAAGATGCACATTTAAATAGATTTTTATTTTTATAAAAACCTATTTACCCACACCCACCTCTTTCTAGATTCTTCTAGATTTCTCTAAACCCCTTCTAGACTTTTCTAACCCCTTCCAATTTAGCCTAATCCCTCTTCTAAACATTTGCACAATCCTAATCCAAAATTAACCCTCAACCCATCATCTCACCCATTTAAGACTCCTACAGAGTCATAAATGTTTCCCTTCTCCAACACTCCAACCCATATGGGTCTTGACCCTTTGGTCAAGGCTTAACCATGGGTTAAATTTTCACAAGAGTTTACCCATTGGATAATAACCTTACCCTTGGATAGAAGCTTTATCCAATAACCCAACCTACATGAGGTTACCATCATGTCCCCTCAGACATTTAATGCTCCCTTCCTCTCCTCTCAAGCCATATCATGTTGACACTTGTCATCATGGGATTGGATTGAAAACCATCACATGGATCACAAACCCATCAATCCTAGCCCTTCACAAGCTCACTCAATCTTGACCATTCAATCAACATTTTTCCCTATAAAAGGAGTCGTCACCTTCAAGCAAAAGGAGGAAGCATTAGAGCATTGTTACTATATTGATATTAGGATAGAAATTTAGAGCTTTCTCATAGCATCATCATCTTGTTTAAAGTATTTTTAAACAATCTTGAATCTCCATATGGAATCCATGGCTTGTGCTAAAAGCTGAGAGCTTCATTCATTTGGGACTTGGAGAGGAGAGAAACAAGGGAGGAACAATCATCAACGCATCATGGAGGAATCTTAGGAAGAACTCATCTTTGTTTGTTTGTTTGTTTGTTTATGCTTTCTTCATTTTTCTTTTAAGTCTCCTTTAGTTCTTTGTTTTGGTTTCATGGTTGAACTAACATACTAACATTGAGCCTTGTTTTTTGACTCTTATAGCCATTTCTCATAGCATCACTATCTTTTTCCAATGGTTCACCTTTCCTTTGTTGAGTTGCATTTTTCATTTGATGTCATTTCTTTCATAGAATATGTGTGTTCCTTGTTTAGGACCTATTCTTTGTTTGAAATGATACATCTTTCATGGACAATCTCTCCTTAGTGAAAATGCACAATCCTTCACTAAGAATCCTCTTTTCCTAAATATTGGAGAAGGTATGTATTCTTCTTTTTCTTCTCCTCTTTTTAAAAATGTTATCTTTATCAAAGATCCCCTGTATTCTCTATTATGGATGTCTTTGGATAATGATCTCTTCCTTCTTTTCGTAATTTAAAGGTTAATTCTTTTCCAAACCCTAATTTTGCATTTTCTGCTTAATCTTTCATCTTGTGTTAGAGAGCTCCAATTCCGACACTCTTAGTTGTGTTGGAATTGTGGTTTAGATCTCTTTCTTACCAAATGATTCTCCATTAATTTTGATCTTGTATCAAACCTTGTTGTGAGCATTTGTCACCAATTTTCCTTCACAATTTGACATGGTAAACATGATACCCTGTTTCAACTCACTAATTAGCAAGCCGAAATAGGGGGGATATAGCTACCCACCTATTTCATCATTTCCTTAGTAAGAATTTAAGTGATTTTATCTAACAATCTGGTTTTGTAGAATGTGGTTCCTAACAGTGTACTGCAAATACCGCTGGGGGCCTTGTTCGACACCTTATAGATATATCATTTTTCATGAATGTTTACTTTTCTCTACTTTAGCTTGCATATGCATGTAGTGTCATATGACCACTAAAGTGGGGGCTAAATGTAGCATCGTAAATTGTACACCCTTAATTGGGTGGTACGATTTCATGCTTAGGTTAGCACCCGCCTTAGTGTGTTGCATTTTGTATTTTTAAATCCCCTTTAAAAATATTTAATTAATTAATTTAATTAAATCTTAAGTCCTCTTTTATCACTCTATACATCATAAAATTGGGCCCTTAATCCTAAGTGTGCCCCCTTTTTATCCTTTTTAATCAATTAATTCATCAAATCCCTAATTAGGTCCTATTTTGACCTTCAAGGCCCAATTTCGCATATCTAAACACCTTGAATTGTCACACTGAGCTAGAGTTGACTTTGTAATCACAATACCTTGCATCCCTAAAAATTTGGAAAAAAGTCGGCCAGACTAGAGCATGACATTCTAGTCCCAACTTTTTTTCCCCAAATTTCGGGATCATGTTTTGGTGGTATTATAATGTTTAAATCCAGCTTCGTGTGAAAAGATATCAATTCTAGGTCGGCCTATGATAAAAAACAAAGTTAAGGTTTCATATATATAACCTTTCATTTCCTCAGTTGAGGGATCCAACATCTCTAGCATTTGAAAGAGCCTCTTGTGAAGTGAAAGTATAGGTTATGTGAAGTCTTCAATTAGAAAATCAAGCATTTATCAAGTCTACATCAATCATTTTTATCATCAATTGAAGCTTTGTAGATATTGAAGAATAATAGGAGATCATCGACTGTTAATTGGCTTGTACCTCTCCTTTAGGGTTTGGTATGGTTTCATGTTATTTTCATATCTTTATATGAGTTTCACAACATTCATTCTAAGATATACATTATGGCTTTAGATTCATTGTTACATTTGTGATTTGAAGCACTCTCATTTACATCTAGGGTTTATACTCATAACATAGGGTAGAACTCTAATTCTTGCATTCTAGCTCATTTAGGATCTTGTAAACACATGAGAATCTAGCACACAAATTTTCAATACTTTATTAGCTATTTGTGGAGGTGGAAATCACCAAAAAAGTGCTTTGACTAAGGAAAAACCCTATATAGCCACCCAAACACCATTTTTCAAATTGCAGCTGTAGATACAAAAATCTGACAGAGTCGCGATCTTTAGAAATGTTGGAATTTTAAGGTACAGGTCCAGATCCAGATCCAGAAGGAGGTCCCAAAATCCTAGGATCGGAGCGCCCAACGCCTTGGTCCTTAGCACTTTTGAGCATTCTTTGGCAGTTCTACATTCGAGGGCTTCAACAAGCAGATTCCAGAAGTCCAGCTCAGTACAATAAGGGGGACCAGAGAACCCAATGCCTTGGTCCAGCTCTCAGGCCTAGATTTTGATATCAGGTGCATACCAAAATTTCCCCTTCATCTCTATCATTTGTTTCTCAGTTTCAGCTATGTATTTCTCTGTTATTGTAGTTTACCTAGTCATTTCTTTCATCTTTCTAGCTTAGTTGGTCATCATTGCATATTTATCTCATTTCCCTTTTATAGAAGCAAAGGAATAGAAACACTAAGAGCATTCCTTGACTCTCTTTTACAAGAGTTGGTCAAAGTGAATCACTTCCTTAGGCTCTTTTGTATTCCAATGTGTGGAGGAAAGTGGGGATAGGTCCTAAACTACCTGATTCCATTTTTCACAATCACAAGATGTAAACTAACATAAAAAAATGAACATCGAAAGTTGTTACCACACATACAAGAATAATAAATTCATATAATCAAATGATAACACATAAACTCCCAAAATAGATTCTTTTATTTTGATGATCATTTAGAAATATAGAGTTCATAGGCTTGCAAAATCCCGTGTTAGAAAAACTATATTCTCCTCCTAAATATGACTATGCTATAAAAAAGATCATTTTACAAAATATCAATTACATGTACATTCATGTCATCACAAGCTAACCGAATCTTTAAAATAATTTCTTAAGAGTTTACGAGAATCCCTCTAAATTTAGGGAACTCTAATGCTTCATCAACTTAATAATTATTTGAATAATGATAAAATAACTAAAGATTTTGGTGAGGTGGCACTACATTTGAATCAATGTTATATTTATCTTTTAGTAGAGACTAAGGCATTTGAGTAACATTTATGGCCTTGTACATTTGAAATGCCTTGATAATGGATCCTAGCTTGTCATGTTTTGGAACAACCTATAACACCCTGCCTCGTGTATAGCTAATGCAACCCTAAATTGTTACATGTTTTTATTCAATTAGTGGTTAGATAGAATAAGGAATTATAAATGAGATGATTTTATGATAATATTTTTAAGTAACATTACCTAGTGAACTTGATAAAGAAATGATAGAAAATAATATGGTTTATAATTGGGATCTAACTATGCCCGTGAATGTGTTGGTTATGTGCATAAAGTAATGAGGACAATGGAAGAAAGGAGAAACACCTAATTTAAAATCAACTTCCTTTATGAGAAGTTTCAAGTCTAACCATTATGTTTTACTTAGAAGGAAATGAGGTTTTGTTATTGGGTATGTGCACAAATATGGTGGTCAGAAAAGTGGACACCACCCAAAAAAAACATGGAAAAAAAAGCAGCGTGTACGCGGTTTAAAAATTTGAAATTCCCGCGTACGTGCTTAGGTTTGTTCTTCTCGAGCCTAGAGAAGATAGCGCGTATGTGCTACGCCTAGGAAAATGAGCACGTACACGCTGCTCATAGGAAAATGAGTGCGTACGTGCTAATATAATCCAAATATAACCGTGTACACAGTGCCTGGTAAAAAAAGTTTTAAACAAAAAACTGGGTCTCATTTACCCATGAATAGCATGTTTTTTACTTCATTTTTTACCCATTTCTTCTCCTAAACCATGAATGGGGTGCTAGATTTGTCCTCCAAGATATGGATCAAGGTTAGTTTTTGTTTATTTTTGTCTTTCTTTCTCGTTTGTTCAATTTGTTTTACATTTTGAATTTAATTTCATTAATTTTGATTAGGTTTTTTCATTTTTTGTTTCAAAAACCAAATTCTTCTAATCCAGAACAAGAACAAACAAATGCACCTCCTGAAAACCCACAAGAAAAACCAAATGCACCTCTTGAAAACACACAAGAACAACCCCCAATTCCTCCTTTTGACCGCACACCTGAAACACAAGAGCAATTAATTAATCAGTTAGGACAAAATACATCTAAAATCAATATACTGATTGTTAAATTGAAAACTTCTGAACTTGAGCATCATCAATCCCTCGCCACTAGCCTAGAAACATTAGCTAGTGGTGCCATAGCTGTTTCCACACAAATTACCAAATGGGGAAGCTTTAGGGATAGGTGTCGTCAATTCTATGCCGATGGGCTATCATATGATGGAGTAAAAAACAAAAATATTACGAAACAACAAATATGTGCCCTTTTCGTTGATCCCAAAACTGATCAGTCATTACCTCTTAATGCAAAGAGGTTTCCCATACATTGGTGTACCAATGTGGAGATAAAGAATCTTTTTGGGCAGAGGTGGTGGATGGTCTTTGATGATCCACCTTGTAATAATTATGAGGTGCCATTATATTTTTTGAGAAAAGTATATTATGAGTTTGTGCTCAATGTGCACCCAAACTATTTTGACATGAGAGAGTTCCATGGTAGAGGTGGTGGCTCTGCCCAAGATTGACTTGGAGCTCGTAGGCGATTACCCGCGGAGAGTCGCCGCCCCCTAGCACCCAAACCCAAGGTGCATCAGGCTGTCCCAGTAGAGCTGAAAGAGTCGATGGAGCTACAGACTCTTCAGGCGACCACAACATTGACTGGTGCCATCATCCAACATGGGACATCATTAGCACACCCTATTGTATTGGATGATGAGCCATTAGGTGGCGATAGAGAGCCCATCCAACATATGTGTGTCAGTTGCTTGGGGATATACTCAGGGATAGATGATGTAGCCGGTGCAGATGGATCCTCATCTCATCTATGCATGATTTGCAGGAGTAGATGTCAGGCCCACTCGGTTGAGGATTTCACGCTGAAAGATGAGTTGATGGACATGGTGTTTGCCCATGAGCCACAGACATAGGTGTGTTGATTTGAATTCATAGCATTTTATTTATTAGTCACTTTAAATTTGTAATTACATAAATGAATTTTCATTTATACATCGATTTAAATTGAGACAAATAATATGCATTTCAGGATGCAGCAGCGATATCCCATACTCCTCCCCCAGTTACTATAGCTGCAACTTCGATGCCTGAGGTATAAATTTTGTAACATGTTACAATAGAATAGTACACTTTGAATTCAAAAAACTACAATATATACTATCTTTAATGCTTGGTCCAATTTCTGGTTTGTAGGTGTTGACAGGGGACGAAATGTCCCAGATTGATGACATCACGCTCTCAGCGATCGATTTTGGCCTACAAGGCTATACGGTATCATATTTTGTACAACCCTTTTTATGTATTGTTTTGATGGAATATGCAAGTCATTCCATTTTATATTTTTAAAATTATGTTTAATTTATTATCTGTATTGATATCTCATGTTAATTTTGTTTTTTAAGGGTACCCCCTCCGCATCTAGGGCTCGTCCTAAGAAAAAGAATTCCTCGAAGACGCCAAAACATGGGAAGAAGGTAATTGAACACATTTTTAGTTGTACAATTGTTTGAAATTGTTGAAATCAAGTATTAGTTTGGGTTTGTAGATTGATTACTGTTTTTTGTCTATTTTACATGTACAATGACCATTGAGTTGTGGATATGTTGAATGCACCTGATTCGCCTGTGGATCAAGAGAGGGCGGATGTATGTATCTCTAATTTATTTTCTTGATTTCATGATTATATGCACGCGTACATGTGAACTTGTGATATATTATAATCTTATAACTTTTTCATACAGGAAATATCTGTACCTATTTCATCAATGGCGAACCCTCTTCCTTCCACTGGAGAAGCATCTCAGGATCCGGTACACTTTTGTTTGATATGTAAAATTAATTTTTTTTAACCTTCAATACTTATCATTATATTAATTGTATTTAATCTTTGGACATTTTTTGTATAGGTAATAGCGATAGTTTCTACATCGATGGTGAGCCATCCTCAGTCCATTGGAGAAGCATCTTAGGCACAGGTACGCCGTTGTTCTCTATATTAAAGCTTTTAAGTGTTTTTGATATATTTATGTTACTACATTGTATTAATTGTACATTTAATCTACAATAGACTCCTTCGCGGTACAACTATAATGTGGATCCATTTAAGTATGTCTTCAAGAAAACTCCTAAGAGTGACAAGGAGAGGAGAGTGAAGACATTAGCTCCTAGATCAGCCGATGAGGTAATCTATGTTTCAATTGCAAAGGAATTAAAGTTAAATGCATAGTTATGTTGTTAATTGTGAACTATTTTCTACAAAAGAATTCTAACTTGGCTTTTGAATTGTGGTTTTGTAGCCATCTACAGAGCCGTGTACTGCATCGAAGAGGCTTGATTTTGATGATCCACCACAAGTTTAGGATCATATAGTGTTAGTTTTGGTCACAGAATGACCAATACATGTAGATATATTCTACATTTTTATTGTATATCGATTTGGACATGGCATATGCCACATTTTTGTAATACTTGTATTGACTTGGTAGACATGCCTTTTTTTTAATATATATAAATATCGATATTCAATCCAATAAATGTGTACTGAGTTCATTATTTTGTATTCGTTGTATTTTGTGGTTGTCGTTTTATAAATTTAAATGAATATTTATATATGTAATCAACAATATGAATATAAACAACAAAAATATATGATATAAAACATTGCAATCGTGGAATATGATTTGATAAAATTTCTAAAATGTTGAATTAACCCTACAAAACTCCTTGTATTCAGTTCATTATTGTGTATTCACTGTATTTGGTGACTTCCCTTTTATAAATTTAAATGAATATTTGCATATGTAATCAACAATATGAATATAAACAACAAAAATCGATAATATGAATATAAACAACAATATGTGTTTGGTGTGAGAGCACCCTCACCCTCGCAATGGTCAAATTTTGTTCATCGTGTGCACAAACCAACATCGCGAGTGCATCCGGGTGGGCGGGTTTACGCTAGGCATGCCCTTGTCATGCATCCCAGAGCATTGAAACATCGAGAGTCATACCATACCGGTGCGATCTCTCAAGTGCCTTGAGTCCAAAAAATTGTCAAAATTTGACGGACTGTTTCTTCAAATCCAGGATACATATGGTTGATCCATTTGAACTCATGGGGTCATGTGAGGCTCCTCTATAATGGCCTGTCTCAGTTTTTGACGAGTCAGAGCCATTTTCAATTGGTAGCATTTTTTGCCTACTGCAAAAATCGTTAGTTGCATGCAATGCAAAGTTGCTAGATTGGCTAGAATTAATTCGGTTCGTCGTGTGCACAAATTGATGTTGCAAGCTCATTTTGGTGGGCAGGTTTACGCTAGGCATGCCCTTGTCATGCATCCCAAAGCGCCAGAATGTCGAGAGTCATACCATACCGATGCGATCTCTGAAGTGCCCTGAGTCCAAAAAAATGTCAAAATTTGATGGACTATTTCTTCAAATCCAAGACACATATGGTTAATCCATTTGAACCTATGGGGTCACGTGAGGCTCTTGTATAATGGCCTGTATCATTTTTTGACGAGTCGAAGCCATTTTTGATTGGTAGCATTTTTTCGCCTGCTGCAAAAACTGTCAGTTGCATGCAATGCAAAGTTGCCAGATTGGCTAGAATTGATTCGGTTCATCGTGTGCACAAACTAACATCATGAGTGCATCTGAGTGGGAAGGTTTATTCTAGGCATTCCCCTAACGTGCATCCCAAAGTGTCAGAATGTCGAGAGTCATACCGTACAGATGCGATCTCTCAAGTGCCTTGAGTCCAAAACATTGTCAAAATTTGACGAACTGTTTCTTCAAATCCAGGACACATATGGCCGATCCGTTTGAACTCGTGGAGTCACGTGAGGCTCCTCTACAATGGCCTATCTCAATTTTTGATGATTCAAAGCCATTTTCAATTGGTAGCATTTTTTTGCCTGCTGCAAAAAACCGTCAGTTGCATGCAATACAAAGTTGCCAGATTGGCTAGAATTGATTCGGTTCATCGTGTGCACAAACTAACATCGCGAGCATGTTCGAGTGGGAAATTTTATGCTAGGAATTCCCCTATCATGTATCCCAAAGCCTCAAAACGTCGAGAGTCATACCGTACCGGGGCGATCTCTCAAGTGTCATGAGTCCAAAAAATTGTCAAAATTTGACGGACTATTTCTTCCAATCTAGGACACATATGGTCAATCCATTTGAACCCATGGAGTCACATGAGGATCCTTTACAATGTCCTCTCTCAGTTTTTGACGACTCAGATCTATTTTTGAATAGTAGCATTTTTTTGCTTGCTACAAAAATCGTCAGTTGCATGCAATGCAAAGTTGCTAGATTGGCTAGAATTGATTCGGTTCGTTGTGTGCACAAATTGACGTCACAAGCGCATTTGGGTGGGCAGGTTTATGCTAGGCATGCCCCTGTCATGCATCCCAAAGCACCAAAACATCGAGAGTCATACCGTACCGAGACGATCTCTCAAGTGTCATGAGTCCAAAAAATTGACAAATTTTGATGGACTGTTTCTTCCAATCCAGGATACATATAGTCGATCCGTTTGAACCCGTGGGGTCATGTGAGGCTTTGATACAATGTCCTCTCTTAGTTTTTGACGACTCAGAGCCATTTTTGATTGGTAGCATTTTTTCGCCTGCTGCAAAAGTCGTCAGTTTCATGCAATGCAAAGTTGTAGGATTGGCTAGAATTAATTCGGTTCATCGTGTGCACAAACTGACGTCACAAGCGCGTCCGGGTGGTCAATTTTACGATAGGAATGCTTCTGTCGTGCATCCCAAAGCACTAGAATGTCGAATGTCATACCCTACCGAAGCAATGTAGAAGTTGCTTGACAACTTTTTTTGACAACAATGACAATTTTTGCTCAAATTGTATCTAGTCTCAATCTATGACCCCTATGACCCAATAACGACTCAAATAATTCTCCATGATTATACAAGAATCAAGAATGCTCATGATTGACCAGAGACACATCACATATACTCAAAAATTAGTCACAAAACATTGTCACATATTATTCAAAAATTTGCCTCTAAATATGGTCAAATCAACTCTTGGCTATTTGATTATACAAAAAAATGTCTTACAAATCATCTCATGGACTTTTATACAAAATTTGGCATTACAATATGTGCAATTCAACTCATCACCATTTTAATATACAAATAATCTCATGGGCTTTTATACAAAATTTGGCATTACAATATGTGTGATTAAGCTCATCGCCATTTTAATATACAAAATTTGGCATGTACATATGTACAAATCAGCTCATTGCCATTTAAATATACAAAATTATGCCCCTAAACATGTAAAAATCAGCTCATGGGCATTTATATATACAAAAAATGAATATAGAACAATTCGTCGATGATTTATACAAAATTCTCAAAATCATTCTACTCTGAACTGTAGAATCAATCAAATGAGCCTTCAGGATCGGTTCTAACCCGTATTGTGTCAAGTATTGCCTCGTGGTCAGATTCACGAACTTTCCATAAAATCTTGTTATGAGGTCTACCACGGTACTTCATCAAATGAATATTTGTTGCAACGACAAGGTTAGAGAACTGAAGAATATGTCTATGTTTCAAAGTCCTCGAACAACCAAACATCAAAATTCTTGATAGGGTATCTCCGAAGCCATGTTCCTGTCACGACAATAGACCTTATTGGGTACTCAATTCCCTCTCCATCAATGATTGTGGTTGTCAATTTTCTTTTAGGCTCAACACAACGACACAAATAGTAATCTGTTCCTTCTTCATTGTTCTCTTCTGCAACAACTGCATACACATGACCTGCATTTTATAAAGTGTTAATTAATACCAAAAATAAAGTATGATGTACAACAAAATGAACCAAAAAGAATACTTGCAAAAAAATTAACTCAAAAAATCACCTAAATCCACTAGGTCAGATACATGGTCAAAATCCATTGATGTCTCCATCTGGCTCAATTGTAGTGCTTTGGGAATTTGATATGAATCAATGGGAACCAATGGTCTACAAGACCATTTGTCAACCCACTCTTATGATTCACATTATTCCCACAAACAATACATGCATGAAGAGCAAAAACATACCATCTGTCTCGTATAAATTACCAGTGAACTTGAATTTGAACTCATAAATGAGTGCATGTCACTCGATCTTGCAACTGTACAACAATCTAGATAGTTTTCAATGTTAGATTCAGTGATCAACCAAAAATATCTATGAACCATTGATGTACCTCGATTACCTGGACCCATCGTAGACGTACACCATTGCACAATTGTTTCTACATCTATCAACTCAGCACCACCTTCGTACTTCAATTCTTCCCTAGCTAGGGCTCTTTTCACACATGCTCCTGAACAATCGTGCTCTCCCTTACCATGTCCAGCCTTAGTGAAATTCCAAAAATGTTGTACACTGCTTGGCATATGCATACTTGTCAACCAATAAAACATCCTTGCATTCTTGAATTGTGCGGTGCAATTATCTGACCATATTAAGTGTCGGCTGTATCATATGTTCGTTTCCCTTAAACTATCATAGAAAACTTTAAAGCATCCTTGTACAAACTCTGATGAATGAGTACGATCATAACTTATGTAGAAGTGATAGTCTCTTACAACCTTTCTATCCTCCTCTGTGCTATCATCTGCATGCATGAATGCTATATGTACAAAAATAGAAACTTGTGTAGAGTGATAATACATGGATTACACTTCATTTTGAGGTTGTAGTGTATAATTTTCAGCGAAATCAATGATAGAGACAATGGTGCCAAGAGGAAATGTGTCCTTACATAACTTGAATTGCTCATCTAACCATCGAGCTCTATGTGTATGCATTATGTACTCATAAACTAGTTTCTCTTGAAACATTTTCATAAATTGAGCTACACATATATCATTTTTCACTAGCTCACATCTCTTCAAATCTTTTCCATCTTTAACTCCATATGTGACTGTCTTATATTTTCTAAAAGAAACTAGTTTCGTACCAATTTCATGTGTGCTCTCCAAATGTACGCATCTTGGTAAACATTGCAAACCACCACATATAGAACAAGAACCTTCCAAACAAGGCATCTTATAATAAATGCAACCATCATGTCTATTACATAGCACAGTTGAAATAAATTCTCTTACTGACTTAGGAGGTGCTTGTATATTACATTCCTACAAAACATCCTTAGTGTGAAAAGTAGAACAAATATGATGAAAAATATCACAATGCATGGAAAATTCAATATGCATCCTACAACAACACGTGGTGCGTACATGATTAATCTTAATATAAAAAGGTTTTGCCATTTCAAAAAATCTTTGAGAAATTCTTATTTGAGGAAACTTTTGGAGGAATCTTTCATAAAATTTAGTTTGAGTCATATCCAAATAGTGTTTGGCATGTGGCTCATGATTTGTAGACCCAATTCGCCTTCTAACAACATCTCTTTGGTTGGGCGAAACTCTTGTGTTGTCATGCCAAATTTTTTCAATTAATGTTTTTAGTGCATCAACAACAACCTTGTCTTTGCGTAGTCTACCCGAGAATGCCCAAAGAGAATTATTGTTAGGTTCCTCTATTTTTTCCCCCCTCTTTAATGCTTTACTTAATGTTGTTTTACTAACATTTAATGAATTACTTGGTTTGCTTATCAAACGATCTTTTTTTATTTTCTTGCTCATTACGGTTGATGTAATGACACGTCGAGTAGCATTAGAATCTTTAGTATGTGACTTTGAACCAATATCTTGATATGCATCAAATAGATTTCTCACAATAGTTCTTTCACTGTTACTTTCAGATGATCTTAGGCCTAGGATTTTCATTGTCTCTCTAAAATTCAAAATTTTAATCATTTGAACAATTAATTGACATCTTGCGGTTTGATTTAAGTTATTAAAATAAATTTTCCATATTCTTTTAAACATTCTCCTACAAGTTCGTTCATTCATTTTATTGGGCATTGACTTCAATATATTCTCATCAATGTCAATTAGATACTTTGGTTTCCTACGAGTGATTCTAGGAGGTGTTAACATCAGTGCATTATGTACATTCAATTCATCAAGTAGAGAAGGCGTAATATGTTCATCATTTAATTGATTATTCAATGCACTATCTTCTTCAATTGCATTAGGTTAAAACGGTAAATCAAATGCCTCTTCTTCAATTGTATTAGGTTATTCTCATCAATGTCAATTAGATACTTTGGTTTCCTACGAGTGATTCTAGGAGGTGTTAACATCAGTGCATTATGTACATTCAATTCATCAAGTAGAGAAGGCGTAATATGTTCATCATTTAATTGATTATTCAATGCACTATCTTCTTCAATTGCATTAGGTTCAAACGGTAAATCAAATGCCTCTTCTTCAATTGTATTAGGTGCATTATATTCATTTGGTAAATCGAATTGAGATGTTGAGGATGACATACCTTCTTCTCCCATTGTTCTTATGTCACACAATTTCTTCATACGCTGCCTTTGTCTTTCCTTTTGAGCCTCTCATTGTTCCATCATTCCTCACTTGTTCTTTCCCATGGTTGATATCGGTTGTCCTAAATAGAATCATATTATATATATATATATATATATATATATATATATATAAACAAAAGTTCATAAACAAACAAATAACCATAAATATGCATCTTATCACTATTTTTTGGAATCAAACTATTAAACAATCACAATACTATTGACAAAAACTAATAAGAACAACAATTCAATCATTTGAAATCATGCAAAAACAAAAAATTCACTTACTTCTATGTATAAAATAGTGATAGAAGTGCAGACACAGTTCTAGTGGGGCCTTCAATGACCTCAAAAATCTTTTGAGGCCGTTGAGGCTCTTGGGCAACTAAAACTATGTCTATAAATCGCGTATGCGCTACATTAATAACCGCATATGCGTTGTTAGTCCATAAAATGTTGACAAGCCCAACAGTATTCTTCTTTCCCATTTTGGACTAATAAGTAGCATGTACATGCTCCTAAGCCTAAAAAATGTTATCGCATGGTAACGAATAATGGGCTTAGTACAAGTAATAAGTACCACATATGCACTCCTTTGCCTTAAAAAAGTTATGGCAGTGCAGTGAACTAATAGTTTTAGTACCCCGTACACGCTATTGGTAGTAGAAAAGATGTGAATGAAAAGGGAGAGAGAGAGAGAGAGAGAGAGAGAGAGAGAGAGAGAGAGAGAGAGAGAGAGAGAGAGAGAGGAGAGTAGGGTGGAGGGAGAGAGGAGGGGGGTGGAAGGGAAGGAGGGAGGGAGAGAGGGAGAGAAGAGGGTGGGAGAGAAGAAGGGGTATGGAGGAAGGGAGAGGGAGAGTAGGGGGGGAGGGAGGGAGAGGGAGGGAGAGGGAGAGAGAGAGAGGGAATACTAAATCTTCTAGTGCTCACTCTAAACTATCTTTTTTCCAAAGGATTTGTCAAAATACTAAATCTAACTATGACTTTTTTGATGTGCATGTAAGACACTATGTTATGTTTTTCAGAAAAAATCAGGGTCAGTTTTTCGTGCGTGAAGGATTTGACCCCCTTAATCTTATCCAATTTTGATAACGTTTAGTAATTTGGAAACTAGATTCAGAGTACTACAATATTTGTTCTTTGATTATCTTCATATCTTGAGTGGATGACTTTCAAATTTTGCCTCCAAGTTCAGATTCACCTGATTTCAGAAAAAAAGTGTCCACTTATACCCCCATTTTTGACCACCATCTTTGTGCACTTACCCTATTCAACATAGATATTATTTATGAGGTCTATTATTGTGGGTCGTTAATGAGGTTTTTTGAGTCAATTACCATGTTTTAATTACAAAAATAGACCCCTAGGGTCTATACCCTTGAGGTGGGGGCCTATTGGGTATGAAATAAAGGCTCTAGGACTTGTTTTCACTCTCCAAAAGTCCTCATTAAAATGAGTGACGAATTTGGAGGATAGATGAGTTGAGGGTACCCACTCCACCCCCATACCTCATTTATGAGGGAAGACTTTGGGAAATGGGGTGTCCTAATTGTTGTCCCCTATTAAATGAGGAGAAGACATCATGGAGAAAGAGGATAGAAAGGTGACAAGTGTCACCTCCCCATCCAAGTCTTCCAGATTAATCTCCCTTATATTGGGTTTGTGAAGAGGGAGTTGGTTGTTACCCACTTCTCCTTTTGGAGAACTCTTGCAGGATTTTTGGAGAAAGGAGATAGATTGGAAGGATGGAAGGAGTCCATCCTAGGAGAGATAGAGGTCAAAATGCACATGTTTAGAGAGATAAGTTCTCCATTTCCTCTAATCCATTTTTTTTATTGTTACAAGTTTGAGATGTAGTGTTTATGTGGAGAAAAATATTAGAATTATGTAAGAGTTTTAGTTGTTTAGAGTAAATTTGTGGAGTATGTGAGACCCTGCTATCTTGGGTCTAAATAAATCTTCTTGCTCGGGGGTATGGCTAGAGCCAACGAGGCTCCATGACGCCATTATGGTTGGGAGGAGAGCAAGCCTTGTTTTTGTGGTTTTCCCATTGACATACCATTATAAAGAAATTATTTGATGTTATTGAAATTAGTAGATGTGAGATTTGTCTATGTATTTTCTTTTGTTTGAAGGCTTCCTTAAAAGATAATGTAGAATATGTATATTATACATATTCTTGGATATGGAAGCAAGAAAAGATAATGGAATAAAATAGGAGGAGATACATATATACTATAGTATAAATGCAAGACATTAGATGGGTAGTTTAATCAGATAAATACAATCTTACCAATCTTACCAAGTCTCTAATATTGAGATAACATCCAATAATAATGCGCATGTCATTAACTATAACCCTGTAAAAAGGGAATTAATTCTTATCTGTAAGTGAAATATAGAAAGGGGGATTAAGACCCTTAAATAGTTAAGATGTGAAATTTATCTCTAAATGGAGGTTTTCCTTTGACTTGAAGTATTTTCTTTTTAACCTTTCCTATAACCTTGCAGTTCAGGTTTAAAACTAAAACATCCACTCTAAAATACAATAAAACAAATCAAAGATTTAAGCTAAGGGAGAGAAACTGCTAATGTGATTGGAAATTGGAAGCTGTATGAGTATAATAATAATAACTCTACTTCAGGTCTTGCATCGCTGTCCATTCACTTCCATTAACAAGTTAACATCATGGTATTAATTTGCAGTTAGACAGGAAATATGAGGATCTCATGGTGACAATAATTATAGTGAGTAAAAGAAATAACTGTCTGTTAGCAGTGTTAGAAGTAACAGCTGCAAATACCATATTTTAGAGAGAATAATATTAATGAATAGTAGAAAGAATGGTTTGGAGGAAATATTAATAGCATAATATTAAAATTATTAATATGTTCTTAGTGTGAATGAATGGCAATCGATGTATCAATATAATATTTATGAGTGTGAATGATAATAGATCATTTCTATTTCATGATTTGATTTTTATTCATTTAACAAAAATAAAAAGAATGAAAACTTATTTTCTTACTGTATCAAATTTATTAGAAAATTATAATAGAACAATTTCTATTATATAACTCAATTTTTGTTCATAAAAATAGAATGAAATTTTACTGTTCTTTATCTTACAAAAACTATTATTAGAAATAATAACATAATCATTTTCCTTATATAAAAATAATTTTATCTCATAAAATTAGAAAGAAAATTCATTTTACTTTATCCTATAAGATAGTTAGGAAACCACAATAGAATCATTCCATTTTACTCTAATTTTTTTGGTTTCAAATTAGAATGAATATTCATTTTAGTTCATCCCATAAAATAATTGAGAAATAACAATAAAGTTATTCTTTATTATGGTGTGATTTTTGTTTAAATTGTTTATTTTATTCATTTCTACGAATTGTAATAACTTTGAATATCAATATGAAATATAGAAATTTTGTAATTTACTTATGAGTTAAAGAAATCATAATACAATATTTTGAGGGACAAAATTAATGATGATTCTATTAGAATAAGCAGATTTAAGAAATTGACTTTGGGATGATATAAGCAATGGAGGCTATTATGAAAATAAAATGGGTATCAAGGATGTCCATCTCAGGAAATAATAAATGGGTGATTTATTTTTGTAGATGGTTGGCTAAAATAAATTAACTAATTAGAGTGGTTGATACGTTTCCCAACAATATTAGTAGGCTTAATATGGGTATTAAGGTTACTAGTTATAGTTGAATATTAAAAATGATAAAATGTATGTTTTGTCAAATATTCAACACCTATGGAATTAATAGATAAGTGTACTATTGTATGTACAAAGAAATCCATAAGTTATTCATTCATTTAAGTATAATTGGTCAACAAAAAAAAAAAGTTAGTTATGTTTCAACAAAAAAAAATAAGTTAGTTGCGTTTTGCTTAAGTGTAAAATTTTGGGCATGACACAACCATATTATCAATCCTTAATCTCCATAATGTGTGGCTAATAACGAACATTCTCCAGCCTACTTTGGTAAGAAGCAAGATGAATACAAGTACAATGAGTTAGAGAAATGTCCATGGTACTTATCTTTCCCATGCTCTCTACACAAAATGTATGTTTGTCAAAGAGCTCTAATTTTTTTATGATAACTTGGATATCTACACCAAGTAAGAGTATGCCTACATATTTGAGTTTATGAATAGGAGATCAACTTGGATGTTTGATTTAGTTTTATTACAAATTTTGAACAATTTTGTTTGTTGTAGGACATTTTTCTTAAGAGAAATTACCTTTCATTCCATATTTTTATTCACATTATGCATCAAACACCATTGGCATTAGACATAATTTGTTCAACAACTAGTTTATCATTTCCCATATTTGTCATTTCTTTCAGTTTTTTGTCCAATCTCAACAAATTTGCTTCTTGTTTTAATGTTGTAATTCCATCATCAACATTTTTTTTCTTATGTCCACATTATCATATAGTGGCCTCCTTAATGAACTCAGGTGATTTGTTCATGATCTCATCAACCCAAACTTCAATAGTTTGGCCATGAAATTTGTAGTTGTGGACTTTTTCAATGATTTCCTTCCTATTCTCTCTCTCTCTCTCTCTCTCTCTCTCTCTCTCTCCACTTCTTATTTGGTTCCTTGTTCCACATAACCCATACGGGTTATGTAGAACTAAGGCCAAAACTTCTAGTTCTACATAACCCATACGGGTTATGTAGAACTAAGGCCAAAACTTCTAGCTCTACATAACCTGTACGGGTTATGAGAAATTGTGAATGCTCTTATTAGGTTTCCATAACCCGTATGGGTTATGGGAAAATATTAATATATTTTAGTCCCAACGGCCTAAAAACTAGCATTGCAAGTTGTTTGAAGGCCCCACTACTTTTGCACATGATTTTCTGGGATAGTAACAGTCAAGTTTTTCATGTTTTTTTTTGTCACTTTTGCTTTGAAATGATTGATTTGTCTTGTATATTGGATTGTTTTTGAAGTTATTTTATCATTGTTACTTTAGATTATAACAAAATGATGATCATTTTTTTTTTAAAGTTATTTTATTATTGTTACTTTAGATTATAACAAAATGATGATCATTTGTTGTTTTTTTGCTATTTGATTGTGGATTGTCATCATTATGTTATGTGTAGGACAATGGGAAAGAACAAGAGAGGAACAAATGAACAAAGAGAGTTAGCAAAGGAAATACAAAGGGAGTGTATGAGGAGATTATGTGAAGGTACGCCATCTAATGCACTTAATGAAAGTGATGAACATTCAACAATTGAAATTGATATGATGAATGCACCAAATCAAAATGATTAACATACACTAATTCAAATGCATATGATGAATGCATCTAATGAATACAATGAACATACACCATTTGAAAATGATTCGGTGAATGCACATGTTAATAAAATTAAAGAAGATATACCATTTGAATTTGATGTGATCAATTTACATAATGCACCTAATGAAAACAAAGACCATGTACCAATCTTAGCACCTCTTAGAATAATTCATAGAAAACCAAAGTTCCTAATAGATATTGATGAAAATATTGTGAAGCCAATGCATGATAAAATTTCCAAAAGAACTTGTAGAAGAATGGTTAGAAGATTTTGGAATAACTATTTTGGAAACTTAAATCAAAGTGGAAGATGCCAATTAGTTGTTGAAATGATTAAAAATCTGAAATTTAGAGAGACAATGAAAATTTTGGGGTTAAGAACATCCAAAAATAATAGTGAAAGAACCATTGTGAGAAATCTTTTTGATGCATACCAAACCATTGGTTCGAAATCATGCACTAACGATGCTAATGTTACTCGTCGTGTCCTCACATCAACCATAATGGGAAAGGAAATGGAAAAATCTTGTTTGATAAGCAAAACAAGCAAGTCATTAAGGATAAGTAGAACCACATTACACTATGCCTTAGAGAGGTGAGAGAATCCTAACAATAATTCTCTTTGGGAATTCTTGGGTAGAACCCACACAAGGACAAGGTTGTTGTTGATGCACTAAGAACATTAATTGAGAAATATTGGCATGACAACACAAGGGTTTCACCCAACCAAAGAGATGTTGTTAGATGGAAAATTGGAATTAGTAATCGTGAGCCACATCCAAAACACTATTTAGATACAATTCAAACACAATTTTATGAAAGGTTTCTTCAAAGCTTTCCTCAGATTAAAATTAGTCAGAGATTTTTTGAGATGACAAAACCATTTTATGTTAAGATTAATCATGCACGTACTACATGTTGTTGTAGGGTCCTGTTGAATTTTCCATGCATTATTTTATTTATCGCTATATATGTTGTACTTTGTACACTAATGATGTTTTGGAGGAATGTGGTCTACAAGAACCTCCTAAGTCATCGAGAGAATTTATTTCAAGTGTACTATGTAGACGAGATGATAGGTGCATTTACTATAAGATGATGTGTTTGAGAGGTTTTTGTCCTACATGTGGTAGTTTGCAACAATTGCATAGATGCCTACATCTAGATAGCACACATGAAATTGGTAAGGAACTAGTTTCTATTGGAAAATACAAGTTAGTCACATATGGTGTTAAAGATGGAAAATAATTAAAGAGGTGTGAGTTAGTGAAAAGGGATATATGCGTAGCTGATTTTATGAAGATGTTTCAAGAGAAACTAGTGTATGAGTACATAGGTCACACACATAGAGCTAGGTGGTTAGATGAGTAATTCAAGTTGTGTAAGGACACTTTCCCCCTCGTCACTATTGTCTCTGTTGTTGATTTTGCTGAGAATTATAAACTAAAGCCACAAAATGAAGTACAA
Organism: Cryptomeria japonica; assembly: GCF_030272615.1. Taxonomy (NCBI): domain Eukaryota; kingdom Viridiplantae; phylum Streptophyta; class Pinopsida; order Cupressales; family Cupressaceae; genus Cryptomeria; species Cryptomeria japonica. The sequence continues at coordinate 78,886,492 of NC_081408.1, read as the reverse complement.
TCTATATATTACCACTCTACATAAGTTACAATTTTTGTACACATAGCATTCATGCATGCGCATGATAGCACCGAGGATGACATAAAGGTTATAAGAGGATATCACTTCTATATCAGCGATGATCATACTCATTCCTCAGAGTTACAAGGATGCTTTACGGTCTTCTATGATAGTTTAAGGGAAAGAGATATAAGATACAACCAACACTTAATATGGTCATAAAATTACACTGCACAATTCAAGAATGCAAGGATGTTCTACTGGTTGACTAGGATGCATGTGACAAGTGATGTGCAAAATTTTTAGAATTTCAATGAGGCAAGACATGGAAAGGGAGAGCATGATGGTGGGTGAGCATGTGTGAAAAGAGCTCTTACTAGAGAGGAGATGAAGTACGAAGGTGGTGCAATGTTAATAGATGTAGAAACAATTGTACAATGGTGTAACTCTACGATGGGACCGGGTAATGAAGGTAAGTCTATGGTTTCTATATATTTTTGGTTAATACATGAATCTAACATTGAAAACTATCTAGATTGTTGTACACTTACAAGATCAAGTGACATGCATTCATTTAGAAGTTCAAATGCTGCATCACTAGTTATTTATACTAGACAGATTGCATGCTTTTTCTCTTTGTATATGCATTTTTTGTGGGATCAATGTGAATAAAAAGAGTGGGTTGACCAATGGTTTTGTAGAGATTTGCAAACCCTAGATACATATCAAATTCCTAGAGCACTACAAATGAACCAGATTGAAGCATCAGTGGATTTTGACCATGTATCAAACATAGTTGAACCAAGTAAAGGGTTACAATTTGTTACTTGGGTAAAATCAAATTTAAGCTCAATTTATTAGTATTAACTTATGTTGATTTTGGTATTAACTTATATCATTCTATTTAATGTAGGTCATGTATATACAGTTATTGCAGATGAGAACAATGAAGAAGGAACACATTATTTTTTGTGTCATTGTATTGAGGCAAAAAAGAAATTGACTTCTATAGTGGTTGATGGACAAGGTATTGAGTACCTAATAGGATCTGTTGTTGTGACGGGGACATGGCTTAGAAAGTACCGTTGTTGTGTCGAGTTGTATTGAGACCTCTTAAACTCATTTATTTATCAGCCGTTGTATTGATTTTGGCATTAAATTATCCTTCTATAAAATACAGGTACCCTATCAAAAATTCTAATTTCTGGTTGTTTGAGGACTTTGAGACACATAGACATATTCTTCATTACTCAAACCTTCTTGTTGCAACAAATATTCATTTGAATAAATATCCTAGTAGACCTCTTAACAAGGATTTGTGGAAAGTTTGTGAATCTGACCACGAGGAAATACTTGAGACACTAAGGGTTAGAGCTGATCCAAAAGGTTCACTTGATTGATTTTGGGTCATCTAGAAGAATAATTCTATAATATGGTAGAATAATTTTGACAATTTTATATATATCTTTTGCGAAATATTTTAACTTCGCTTTTTTGGATGTGCTCTACATGCATATGAGCTATAATGTGCATATGTAGATGCCAAATTTTGTATATAAAAACATCAATGAATTGTAATGTGCATATCTAGATGCTAAATTTTGTATTAAAAAAACAATGAGTTGTAATGTGCATATCTAGATGCTAAATTTTGTATTAAAAAACCAACAACGAGTTGTAATTTGCATATTTAGATGCAAAATTCTGTAAATATAAACAGTAATGAGCTTGATCATTTATATTAGATGCCAAATTTTATATGTAAAAGTGCCCATGGGGCTGATTTGAAAATTTTGAGAGCCCAAATTTGTACATTTGATTATAAATACATTTGTAATAAATTTGTACCATTTGATTATAAATTTGTACTATTTGATTATAAATAAAAGTGTCTGATTCTAACATATGTTAAATAACTTGCAAATGGGTATCTGAATATGCAATTAAATTTTTAAGTGTTTTGGGAAAATTTTGAGTTATTGTTGAATTACCCGATTTGAAGGGCTAGTAGGAATAAGCCTCCTAAGTGCAGTTTTATGTATTGGGAATTGAATCAGTCAACTTGGGAATGTGAAACCTTGTGTCAGGGTGTCATAGGTGTGTTAAACCCCTGAGTTATGTTTGGTTAAGCCGTTGAAGTTGAAAACCCCATTTGAGTGGTAGGGCGATGCCTTGAGTGTGCATTAAGACAAGATGTGAAAGGGTGAGAAACCTAGTATTGGATGATTGGAGTTTGATTCTATTTAGGTCAATTGAGTCTAATTAGAAGAAGGCACAAGGATCTGCATTAATAAGTGCCACGGTCTCCAAATTACATGATGTCAAAGTTTGACCATTTTTTCCACTTTGAGCGCTCAAGGGAAAGCATTGCTATGAGGTGACTCAGAATGATTAGACGTCTTGGGGAGTGAGACAAGGGCACACCTAGTGTAAACCTGGCCATTTGGATGCACTCACATAGAAGGTTCATTCCCACGACGAGTAGAATGAAAGATGCACTATTTTTCCACCTTTCACTGATGATTTTTGATACGACAAAAATAATCTCACCACAAGAAAACATAATTGAGTTGTCCAAAAATGAGAGAGGCTTTTTTAGACAAAAACAAAATGACCTTGTCGGTTCAAATGCTGCATCAATAAGTGCCACGGTCTCTGAGTTATGTGACGTCAAAGTTTGACCATTTTTTCCACTTTGAGTGCTCAAAGGAAAGTTTCACTATGTGGTGGCTCAGAATGGTTAGACATCTTGGGGAGAGATACAAGGGCACACCTAGTGTAAAACCAACCTCCCGGATGCACTCGCATTGATGGTTCATTCCCATGATGAGTAGAACAAAAGATGCACTATTTTGCCACCTCTCATTGATGGTTTTTGATGTGACAGAAAAATTCTCACCACAAAAAAATGGAATCAAGTTGTCCAAAACCAAGAGAGAATTTTTTAGGTAGTGACAAAAAAACCTCATAGGTTTTAATAGCTCATCCATAAGTGTCATGGTCTCCCAGTTACGCGACATCAAAGTTTGACTGTTTTTTCCACTTTGAGCGCTTAAGGGAAAACACGCTACGAGGTGGCTCAAAATGATAGAACATCTTGGGGAGAGAGACAATGACACACCTATCATAAACTTGGCCACCTAGATGCGCTCGTGCTGACGGTTTATTCCCATGACGAGCAAAATGAAAGATGAACTATTTTGCCACCTCTCACTAATGGGTTTTGATGCGACAGAAAAAATCTCACCATGAAAATGAAATCGAGTTGTCCGAAACCAAGAGAGGATTTTTTTAGGCAGAGAAAGCACAACCCCATAGGTTTGAATGACTCATCCATAAGTGCCATGGTCTCCGAGTTATGTGACATCAAAGTTTGACCCTTTTTTTCCACTTTGAGTGCTCAAGGGAAAGCGTCGCTACGAGGTGGCTCGAAATGATCAGACATCTAAGGGAGCGAGACAAGGGCACACCTAATGTAAAATCGGCCACCCGGATGCGCTCGCACTGATGGTTCATTCCCATGGTGAGCAGAATGAAAGATACACTATTTTGCCACCTCTCACTGATGGTTTTTGATGCGATAGAAAAAACATCACCACAAGAAAACAAAATTGAGTTGTCTAAACAGACAACATGAACCCATAGGTTCAAACGGATCGTCCATAAGTGCCATGGTCTCTGAGTTACTTGACGTCAAAGTTTGACCATTTTTTCCACTTTGAGCACTCAAGGGAAAGCATCGCTACGAGGTGGCTCAGAAAGATCAAAAGTTTTAGGGAGAAAGACAAGGGCACACCTAGCATAAGCCAGCCACATGGACATGCTCATGTTGATGGTTCATTCCCACAATGAGTAGAACAAAAGATGCACTATTTTGCCACCTCTCACTGATAATTTTTGATGGTTTTTGATGAAAGAAGAGATAATTGGTTTGATTTGATGTTAAAATTATTGCTTAAACTCTTATTTTATAGGTGATTTGGATGAATAGGCATGTCTCTTACCCTAAGGCAGACTTGTTATGGAATAAAATTTAAATGAAAACCTTACCTAAGCTAACTCATCCTTAGATAAATTTCAAATTTGCTTTGTGTGGTCAAATCTTATCGTAATTGATTCTTAAAATGACGAACTTTGCTCCATAATATCAACTCCCGAAGTTATCTTGTTCACTCTCAACTCATGAAGTAATAAAACTTTTCTCTCCTTGTTCAATACATGAAAACTTTTCTCCAAAGCATGAGCTTATGAAATAATTTCACTCCAATCTCTTCATGCACGAAGTTCGCTCCTTATCTCAAACACATGAAGTAACAATTTCGTTCCTCCTTAGCAACCCTTGAAGTGAATGATTTCGCGCCTCTTAGGTCAAACATGAAGTGAAGAATTTTACTTGAAGCTTGCAGCTCTTAAAGTTATCAACTTCACTCATAAACACTAATTCATGAAGCATGAACCTTTGCTTAACTCTTTTGATACCTGAAATATGCATTTCGCTCCTAGTTGCTTGAAGTCAAAGTTCACTCCTAAACTCTCACACTTGAAGTTCACTCCAAAGGTGAAGTCATGAAGTAAAACTTTTAAATCCAAGACATACTCAGAGGTGAGGAAAATTATGAAAGAGCTAAAGATTACTTCATTGCACATTCAAATGTTCAAACTCATGCAACTTACTTTCATCAATCCTCAGAAGGACTCAAAGCAAATTCACTCAATCAAAATACATAATATCAGCATTACTGGTGTTGGTACTTGGGTGCATGGGTATCTTAGATGTAATGACAGTCCCAAAGACACTAAGAGGAGGGGTGAATTAGTGTCTAATCAGTGGATGAAATATTTGAACTTATTTGTAACTTTATAACTCGAACTAATGTACCGGTAAGAAAATAATAATGCAGTAAAGAGAAACAAAAATGCAACCATCAATGAACACCATAACATAGATATTTTGGCGAGGAAACCCGATAAGGGAAAAAACTAGGTGGGATTTGTGACCCACAATATTTACTCACTGGCTAATATGAATAAATATTACTTACAATAGGGGCCTGCACATGTAGGAAGGCCAACAGCCTAGAGCTCACTTCTCAATGATAGAAAGGAGTCCCACTAACTATAAAATGGATAATTAAATCCAAGTACAATGTACTGCTTTACAATAGCATCTGCAATGCCTGATTTAGTACCGGTTTAAGCTCAAACAAAAACCTTAACTAAAAATCTTGCCGGTGAATAATATTCGCTCTGCTCTGCTTTGCTTCTTATTCGCTCATAAGATAATTACATAAAAAATGCATATACAGTTATTCGCTCTCATAACCTATCTACCTTATAACTTCACTTCATTACCTCATTACTACATTGAAAAATGTCTTACAAGATCTCATACATATATGAGTCTTTACAATATATCAAGTCGACTATATAAATATTATTTACAATACAAAACATTATTATCCAAGTCGGCCTAGAGTGCCGGTATGTTCTACTGTCAGTGTAGACTGGATGCCGGTGTGAATTGCCTGCCAATGCCGGTAAGTGATGTCATTGCCAATGTATCATGTGAATCATAATACCAATTGGTTTCCATCAATGACAACATCAACTATTCTCATCTGAGTGTATAATGCCAACAATCTCTCCCTTTGGCATTGATGACAACAATCATGAGAAAAATCCAAAATTTGATATCCAAAAATAAAGTCCAAAAATGATCCAGGAATGAAAGTGCTCCCCCTGAGAAAATGATCCCTTCTCTGTACATTTTTCTCCCACTACTACTCCCCCTTTGACATCAATGACAAAGGTGAGTCAAAAGAATCAAAGAATTTCAAAATTTACCTTGAAGTCTGTATCCGTTTATTCACAATTTAAAATATATCTGCCAAAATCAAATTTAAACTCTGCATGAATTTTGTGCTGTCAGAAATAAGAGTCTCTGTCTATTGGATCAAACTGGTCAAATAATGCATTTGTTTCTCTAGTGATCTTTGTCTCTGAATTGTTGCCTTAGACAACTTAGTCCGGTGTGTAAGAAGATTGTCCAATATAGGACCAAGTTTATTTTTCAACTCTCGGGCCTTCTGTTAGAGTAATTGGGTCTTTACTTGATTAATTAAACAATATTTGTTTAATTCTTTAAGTTCCCAATTATCTTTTTACACTTAAGCTAACATTAGGTGCATATTAATTAATTATTTTATTAATTATTATGTGCAAGCCTAGGGTTTTCCCTTTTTAGGATTTATTGACCTATTAGAGGTTCATTTTTCTTTTCATTGTATTATGATTCACAATACATTTTTTGGTGAATTGGAGCTCTCATCTTTTGAGCATATTTTTCCTGTGTTTTGTGAGTTCTTTAGATTATTGCTTCTTTTCTTCTCCTTGTAACATGTTATTCAGCTTGCAGAAGATCTTTAGGTTCTTGTGGTGTTGTATTTCTCAACTCCAATACCTTCAACCTTATCCTTGCCTTCTCCTTCTCTAGTCTCTTAATCTTTTCTTCAAAAATTCATTTCCTGATCCAAAACTGAGGTCAGTTCTGAAGAACCAATCAAGTTATCTACTATGTCATCAATTTCTTTTTGTGTCTTCCTGATTTCCTCATCAATATCTTCAGTAAGGTGGTGAGGCTTGCACACTTTGTTATACAATTCTTTATATTCTAGAATAGTGGAATTGAGTACTGATAATAAAGAATCAATCGGTACTATACAATCCTTAACGGTTTGATCAAATAATTCAGCTTTCTCTTTATTTACCCTTTCCTTTACAGTTTCTTCATTAATCTTTTCTACAGTTAAAATATTTGAAGAAATGAATTTGGACAATGTGCCCAATTTACCTAGAGATCCTGGAATGTGATCTACCTTACAATCCAGTGAAATCAATTGTAGAATCGGTATAGAATCATCAATGGCCTTGAATGCTAAGGCATTGCACTCTGTGATCTTCTTGATGGAATATTGTAATACATTTGTTACACTGGTAGGTCTGAACTCTATTGAGGAAGTGCTAGGAGGAGTATGAGGTTCTCCAGTCTCCTTAGCTACTTTTGCAATCTTATTTCCATCCATAAGCTCTTCCTTATTTATTATTTCTTCCTTGTGCTCACTCTGCTACTCAACTTTGCTATCTGTCGGGTCATATATCTTCTGTTCATGTTCTTTGTCAGTACTAGTGATAGTTTCTACTTCAACTTCTGCTGGTATTTCAGTGTGGGGCTGAGCAGTTTCCTTGTTCATGATTATGTTGAAGTCCCGAGTGTCCACATTCATTGTAAATAGAATGTCTGACTTCAGATCAACATCATCTCTTGCCATATCCTCTGCTTTCTCTTCTATAGGCTGATTTTTTGATGGTATTGGTGCCTCTACTGTTATTGGAGGGGTGTCCTGAGCCAGTGGAGGAAGGTTATCCTTGACCGTAATATCAGGAACACTACCAATTTTCCCTTTGCCCTTATCCTTCTAATATACCTTAAAATATTTTTCTATTTTCTATCTGCTCTTTTCTTCCTTCTTTGCTCTTTCCACAAAGAATATATCCCATTTGTCCGCTATTTCATCTACTATCTCTTTAACTCTACCTTCCATTAGACTGACTTGCCAGTGACCACTCACAAAACTGTTCTATTAGCCTCTTTGATTAAGTCATCTATCTCCTATTTGGAGTTAACATGATGTACTAAAAGCAAAGCCTCTACCTTAAGCTTCTTATCTAACTCCATTATTGACATCCTTTTAGCTTCTAACCTCAAGTATAGATCATTTGGAAAAACATCTATAACTTCAATAAGTGCCTGTAGACAAAATGACACAAACACCTACATCACAGATGATGAATTTATGCGAAGGATTGAATGATAGGGATGGAAGGATGAAAAAAAAGTGTTGGATAATAGATAGAATGTTTGAAGATTTGTGCGAGGATAGATGGAAATGTATTTAGGATGAGTGTTGGTACACAACATGAGAAGTGATGAAGAGATAGAGAAAAATAAAAGTTTGGGACATAAGGACCCAAAATAGATAGAGGAAATGATGGAAGAATAGATTTGGGAAGATATTTAGATAGACGGTTGAAAGAAGTTTGAAGATATGTTGCTTTGTTGATCTTGCTTATGGATCATTTGAGGTGATGGATTAGTGATGGAGGGAGGTAAGGACCCAAGATGGATGGAAGGGATGGAGACTTTGATTGTGGAATGAAAGGACCTAAGATAGATTTTGAAGAAGAAGAGTTTGACTTTGGAATTAAAGGACCTAAGATAGATTTGGAGGGTGAAGAGATTGACTTTGGAATGAAAGGACCTAAGATAGATTTGGAGGATGAGAGGATTCCTTGATCTTGATCTTGACTTAGAGTAGGATCATTTGACTTTGTGCTTTCCTCTTGATTTGGATTTACACTAGTGGAGGAGATGGAAGGGATATCGTGCTCTTTCTTAGGAGTTGAATGTTGAATGGGACTCTGCTCTTGAGATGAAAGGGGATCATCGTGGATGGAATACCAAAATTTTAGGGGATCATCATAAGATTCTTGATAGGTGGGATCTTGATCAAAAATTGGATCAGATTGGGAAGTCATGATATTGTGATCTTGATTTATGTTAGGACTCATTTCCTTTGACTGAGTTTCTTTTTTTTCTTTTTGGTTTGATAATGAATGGTCATATGAATGATCAAAGTTGATGTTTTTGATAGGTTGACTTAGAGAAATTTACTCCTGTTGATAAGGGTCCTAGGACTAGGTTGTCTCTTCTTTAACTTAGTTTTGTGATGAAGACTTGTTCTTCTCAAAATATAAGGAGTGGTCATACACGAATGATCAATGGTTTCCTTCGATGTTTGGATTGAGATACTTCATTTGGAAATTTAAGTCTACTTTTATCAAATGAAGGTTTAGGTGCCCCCTCACGACAAAGTGTGTCAAATGATATGGATAAAGTCTCCCGATATGGAAACTTGATTTGACAACTTGAGGTTTAAAATTGGTATGTTGTTTTTTTGATAGAATCAATTGGATGGTGGACCTTTTGATCAGTGTGATGATGTAACCTGATTTTGATAGGAAAAGGTGTTATCTTTAGCTAGTTTTGGATTTGACAACTTTTGTTCTAAGACTGATTTGTTTGATTTAGAAATGATTTCTCTGGTGTTTTGATTTGATTTCTTATGACCGCTTTTGATATTGGACCTGAAAGGATACTCAAGAAGTTTGAAAACTTTTTCCAGAAAGGCTTGTTTTGCTCTCAAGTTTTCTGAGTTTTGACTATGCGCTAAGCCAGAGACTAGATGCGCTAAAAAAAAATCTCAACGCGCTAGAGAAGACTCCACATGCTATGCTGCCCCCTGATACGTGCTAACTGGTTTATATTGATTTTGCCTTGGTTCAAAAAGGTCATGTGCCAATATGGGCCGCCAATGCGCTAACTATTAAACCCTACACGCTAAAGTTTGGCTTCCAAGTGCTAAGCTGATGCTTTAACACGCTAAACTATTTTCAAAACACGCTACTTGAAACTGCTAGAATTGGATTTCTATGAAGCACTAATGTTAAGACTTAATGTGCTAAGGTGAAGGTCTAATGCGTTAAAAGATGGTCCCCATGCGCTAAGAAGTTGCTCTCACGCGCTAAACTGCCCTGATATATTTTGACTTGGTTGTTTTTCTGTGATTTTTGGAATTTTTAACATTTGTGATTTTGGTGGATGATTTTGTTTTTGGATACTCAAGCTTACTAAGTCGAATAGATAAACTCTTGATCACTTGGTTTGATATTCCCCTAACCTTGTTGGATGAAAGTCTTTCCTAAAGATAGTTGAAATGTTGATAACCATCTCAAAAGATGTTTTGTTGGATATGGAAATCTTCTCCACTTTATGATTTTTCCTTGTTTGAACTGACTTTTGAGTTTGATTGTTGGATACTTTGCAAGATATTTTAATATTTGTGACAAGAATACATAGCACACATGAAGCTAATGATCATCCTCAAGCTAAACATTGAGTGTATGTTCTTTTGAGGATGTGTTCAAATCCCTAATGTTATCACTGGTTTGATTTACAACAAAAGACACATCAGATAGACTCTTTATTCAAAGGTCATTGACAATATCATAGCCCACTAGTCTTGATACTCCATTAGCTCAAACCACCTTGTCACCCCCTAGGGGGCGCCCGTTTTTTTTTTCCTTTTGCTAGAATTTAACTCAAAGTGAATTGCTTCACAATTGAGTAGTTATCTTGGGAGATATATGGTGAGTAATCTTGGGGGTAGATTCTTTCCCACCCTTGCACTATGATATTGCCAATGTTTGACGACTGACTCAGCTCAAAGTTTCTAATGCTAAGGTTCGTAATCAAGCTTCCTATTCGGCCGTCAGTGATAAACTCCCTCAGGAGGCTTCCCAACCTTTAAAACAAAGACTTTACGTATCTAAAGGATACTAGGGGAAGGCTAATTGCTGCGTGCAACTGTTGAAAAGGACTTTCGTCACTTTCCACTTTTGATTATAGTGGGTTGGAACACTTGGCTTCAAAGCTGTTTCCCACTTAGGTCATTCTCTTCACACCGACCATAAATAGCTTTAAGAGTTTTTCAACCCCTCAGGAAGGCAGGCCTGCTAAAGGATTTAAAATGCTTGAAGTACATAAAGCATAAGAGTGGTTTGGCTTTTTGATCATCCAGTTAAGGGGAGAGCATATACCTTCCACTTTCGAGACAAGACAAACAAGGTCCTTTTTTACTCTTCATTGCAATGATTTGCTAACTTATACTTGGAGATGTTTCTCCAACAAGCATGATGTTCTTTTTAACCTTTCATAGCAAAGTGTGTATTTCCAAAACTTTTGTAAAACAAGCCTGGTCAACAAAGTAAATCATGATGTTTGGTCAACAAAATTAAATTCGATAGGGGAAAGTTTTTCCTCTTTGCCTTGTACAAAATAAAATGAGGTTCTTTTACTTTGAAATGAATTGAGATTGATCCTTTTAGGCACCAAAGGAAGGTGAATTTTATTTCAACCTTGCTGAAAGTAAATTTGCTTGTTCTTTTTAGAGCTCCAAACGAAATGTTTTCCCTAACTTGCAGGAATGAAATGTTTGCTTTGTTGTTCTTTTTACCATGCAATAAGGAAAAGATGAAGTTTTATTTTAAAACACCAAAAAGGAAGGCATGAAGTTCATTTTATGCATCCAAATGAAATGATAAGGTTTATTTTAACTTTTGCAAAAAGGGAGAGTGGATTCTTTTTAACCAACTTTTGTTGAAAGAAAGTAAAAAAAAGAAACTTAAAGCCTCTAAACTAACTCCTTCCCCTACACAAAAAAGATTAGAACCTGCACACAGCCAGTGATCAGATGTTAGTGTGGGCTTACACAAGCCTAAATTCTGATCTTGGTTACAAATTTTACAATCCTGATCTTGAAATGCCCTGAAATTTGACTAAGTCTGAAATTTGGAGGATCTTCCAAAAACTAGATTTTGCATTATAACTCCTAAAGGTCTGAAACCCCTCTCAAACATCCTGACAATATATATGGAATATAACTTAAAGTATAAGAAAGTATAAGAAAGAGAAAAGAGAAGAAGAAATGTCACTTATACTTAAATGTTATATTCCATATATATTCTGCCTCCCACAAGCCTAATTTTTGACTCTGCTACAAATTTTTGTCTCTGCCAGCTTTATGCACTAAATTATTGCATAGATGCACTAAGAAATGATGTCTATGCGCTATTATATGGCCCGAATGTGCTAAAACAGTACTCCTATGCGCTAAAATAACAGAGAGGGATATGCGCTAAAAGAAAGATCAAGTGCATTAAAAGATGGTTTCTATGTGCTAATATGTGCCATGGATGCACAAAGGTTTAGCACAGATGCACTATAGAAAGTTTCGGATGTGCTATTCTGGTATTTTGGTGTGATTGTTGTTTTCTACCTGCATGAAAAACGACGTTATTTTTGGGGACATGCCCCACGGTGGGTGCCAGAAATGTATGCTGAAAAAGTGGAGTCAACTTGCAATAGGAAAAAACAATTCAAACACACACATGAAACATTGCATTAGAGGTTAGAAATCAATCAAAACAAGTTAAATGAATCTAAACTCTTTAAATCGTTCCATGCTCCTCTATCTCCAAGGATCCTCAAGATTCAAGGTGGCTCTCAGCTTAGAAGAGCACTTGATTCTTTAAAATGACAACCTAAAGAATGAGATTTAAATAATTTTAAGATCTAAGTGGAATACAACCAGGATCCTAGTGATGATTTAGATACGAAACTAGATGATGATATGATGCAAGATATTGATATGAAGCTTAAACTAGTATGAAAATGATATTAAGATGAAGCTAACATGATATATCTAAGATTAGAATGCTATCAAAATGATCTAACATGCTATTCTATCAAAGAAAGATAATATGCTTAATGTTATGAGACTATAAGTTTGATGCACAAAGACTTGATTCTTTTGAAGAAGGAATGAGATCTATTTATAGGGAAAATAGGGCAATGGATGGTCAAGATTGGATAATCTTAACAAGGGCCAGGATTGAAAGTTAATCAATCCATGTTTACAATTCTCACCAATGAAATGGTGACAATTGTCAACAAGAGACTGCTTGAGAGGAGATGTAAGAAGCATTAAATACTTGAGAAGACCTCATGGTTACCTTAGAAGGTAAGGGTTAAGGTTAGGTTAAGATTACCCATTGGATAAAGAGTTTACCCAAAGGATAAACTCTTGTGCAAGGGTTAAAGGAAGAACCATGGTCAAAGCAATGAATGCTTGATGAGACCCTTGGGTTAGATGAGGGTTGAGTTAGGCAAAAAGTCTCTAACCATGTAAGAAGGTTGAGTTAACCATTAATGGTTTGGAAGACTTTCAAGGTTAACTCGTTGAAGACATAAATCCATTAATGGTTTTCAAAGACTTTGAGGGTTTAAGAAGTGACTTCCCTTTGTTTAGGGATGTGACAATATTTAGGAAATGGATTAGGCTAAATTAGAAGTGATTAGAAGAATCTAGAAGGGGTTTAGGAGACAAGTGGGAGATGTAGGATTTTTCAAGTGGGTGGAGGGGAATTTAATTAAAATAAATTGCTTTATTTCAATTGTGGTTTCAACTTGCATTTGTAGGATTTTACAAGTGGGAGGATTTTAATTAAATGTAAATTTAATTAAATGGGCTAGAAGGGGGATTTTAATTAAATGTAAATTTAATTAAATGAGTTAGAAGAGGGATTTAATTAAATGTGAATTTAACTAAATGGCTTAGATAGAAGAATGGTATATTAATTAAATCTTAATTTAATTAATAGAAAGAATTAAGAATAATTGAATGAATAAAATCCACTTAATTGATTGTGTAACTTTTAGGTGTCTACAGTACCTTTTTATATATGTCAAGATATAAAATAATACTCTCTTCTATTGATTCCTTATCTGAATCATTAAAAGAATGATAGAATTTATTCACATTCCCAAGGTTACCATCTTGGGTGATCTCATTTATTAACTCTTCTGGTGAAAGAGTGTTTGATGCCTTAGGCTTTGTTTTCTTCTTCGGTGTTACCTTTTTCTTCTGACTGGGAGGATCTCTTACAACTTGTTGCTTTTTCCTTTGAGTCCTTGTTTTCTTAGGAGATGGAGCAGGTGCCGGTGATGGTTTTCTTTTCTTCCTGACCGCTCTCATGAATTCTGCTGCCTGATCTATGTCAGAATAAGAAGAAGTAGCCACAGGGGAAATGTGGGCTACCGATTTATCCTCTGATGGATCTAGTTTACTAGCAATAATACCACTGATATTCATTACATTTTCTTTTACTTCCTTAACCAACTTAGATGCATCTTTCATAAATTTTTTTCTTTTCTTTCTTTTCTTTCTTTTCTTTTGCATATCAACCACCTTCTCAATAGTGTCACCATTGCCAAAAAATTCTTCAGAAGGTTCCGGTGGAGCATCTAATAAGACTTTTGCATATGAGTCCAATTTATGAGAGTCCACCTCATAACCCATCTCTATAATCCAGACAGTCCTAGGTTTAACTGCCTCCATCCAGCTTTCATCCCTCTTCACTACAAAGCATATCTGTTTGTCATATTTGTCTATGATGTTCTGTGGAATCCTTTCCCTCTGTTTCATTTTTGTCTAAAAATTCTTGATGTAATCTTTTATCATTTCATCACTATTAGCACCTATACCGGTACTAGCCTCTTTTATCTATTTTCCAACAGAAATATCATAGGCAAAATCTTTGTGATCAATACCGGGGATTTCCTTAGAAAAGTAAAGCATTAAACTTACAATCAGATTTCTAAATTTAAATATTTCTTTCTTATCTCCTTTAATCTTATGTGAGTTTTCCAATAGTTCATCTTTTAACCATTCACAAATATCAATCTTTGCATTTTTCAGAATCATTTCATGTGCACTGTGGATACAAGAACTAGATATTGAATTCAATCTGTTAGTGTGACCAACTCTATAAACAATAACCATGCTAGCAAATTTAACATTTTCATCCTTGATGTCATTAACCCTAAGAGACTGGTTGTTAGATGTAGCTCCAGTCAAGCTCATAACTTCTTTATTAGGGATTTTCTTCTTCTTATCAGGTGTAGAACCAGTGGAAGGTAAACCAGTAACAACTCTTATAGCTTCTTTGGTAATCTTAAATACTAAATCCAACCACATAAATTCATCATGAACCCTGCTAAGGACGTAATAGATGACTTCATCTGAGAATTCCGGCATATGGAGGATGTCTATGAAACCTAAATCCTCAACAATCTTATGTTCCAGTTTTACTACCCCATTGTCATCACTATTTAGATTCATGTATATTTTCATCAAGTCTTTAGTTCCTATGCTTTCTATGTTGTAATGTATGTATGCCCTAGGCTCTTTGATGAATGTGACTCCCATCGGGATTTTAGAAAATGCACCAATAGAGTCATCAAGCTTAGCTATCCTAGGAATGATTTTGAAAACTGGCCTAGGTCATTTAATGTTCTCCACAATAGCAGGGTTTGCTACAAATTCAGGAATGAAGGATGAATATGCCATTGCAAAAGATAAATACCTCTGTAAAGCGGAAAAATCACGATCGAACCCTAGTTGCTCTCCCCTCTTCCAACTCCAAGGAGAGAGAAGGGAGGTTCGCTAGGATTCGATGGTTTTCACTTAGGGGGGAGACTTTACATTCAAAAGAGGGGTTGAAACCCACAAGATCCAATCCCACGCAACGCAAGATTGGATGCTAAATGAGTTTCAAGGGTTAAGACAGCAAGGCTACCCTCTTTTGTAAAGAATGTGCATAGGAGAATTAAGCTAGGAATGCATAGAAAGTGACAAAGATTCGCTTATAAATTGAGATAGGAATACAGTATGAAGCTGCGGACCTGGAATTAGCAGTAAAATGTCGATACGGCGCTGTCCTGCAAATTTGAGCAAAAGTTGTCAGGACGATGGCGCCCGGCGCCACGGTCCTCCGAAAAATCCGCGAAACGAAGGGGGATCTGTTCGTCTCTGCACAAGGATTCCAGATCTTCAATTTCAGCCGCGTACCTGCAACCTACACACAGAAAAGCGAAGATGATTGGGGGGTTAGGGATTAGGGGTTTGCCTTTAGGTCAAACCCCGGTTTTGGAATTAACCAAGAAATGAGCAAGAGCTATAAATGTAAATGACTGTAAAACAAGTACTAATACCTTGTTCTAAGGATGTTTGTATCCTTATGTGCGAAGGTTTAGATGTTGTATGTTGTATGTTGTAGTAGTATGTAGTAAGTGATCTCCTCTTCAATGGTTGAATCCTTGTCTTGAATGCAACACTTAGCCTTGAATGGAGACTCGGAATGAATGCTTGAATGCTTGAATGCTTGAGTATAGTTTCCACGCCTTTTTCATCATGTATATGTTCTCCCCCCAAATGAGAGAGAAGAATGTAGTTTATATACTTGTCAATTAGGGCTGATAGACTGATTTTCCCGACCTTAGGCCGACCAGGAAAGTTAATTTCCAACTTGCAAACAAAAAGACCCGAGACCCCTTAGGAGACCGGGCCCAAAATAGGACCCAGGGACCAGGGCACTGGGCGCCCTGGTCCTGAGGGACCAGGGCGCTGGGCGCTCTGGTCCCACCTCCCGGGACAGCAGGGTGCAAGGAGGTTCAGGCCAGGGTACTTAAAAAATGCAGTTTTTGGTGTCGTGAGCAAGTTTCGGGGTCTCCATTCAGGTTGCATGTTGCGTTGCCATCGTGAAGACCGAAATGCAGTCGAAATTGCAAGTGTCGCAATTTTAGGACGCTACATTTAGCCCCCACTTTAGCGGGAGTATGTATGCTCATACTTCCGGTAAAGTACAAGGAAACAACATTGAAAAACTTTCACCACGTCAAGGAGGCAAGACACACCAAGCCCCCAGTGGACTAAGGATCTTACGACTTCGATTGACAAAGTAAAAGGGAAGATCATGAAGGAGAACCATGACTGTCAGTAGTAAGGTTCCCTCACTATGAGTCATGCAAGAAAGATATCAAGAATTTTCAAGGCAAAGCTAAATTTGCCAAGAAATTCTCAAGTATCTTGAAAAGATATGAACGGGATGTATGCCCCCCTACGTTAAAGCGATCGTACATGCCTCACCGAGGGTGATTGTTTTAACGTAGTGATACACATAAGAATGAGAAAGGAAAGGAGCACGTTATCGCAAGGATTTAGCCCCCAAGTGTGAGATAAGCCCAAGGATAATAGACACAAAACACAAAGCACGAGGTGACTTTGCTTTCCTTGGGGTCAGTATGCTGTATGATAAGTCATGTATATATCATATGTATGTATGCATAATTGTTCTTCATTCCCCAATCAAGGAAGGTCACCTAGAAGAAGGGAACACATGTGTCTTTTGAGTCAACATGAGAGAGATCGAGAGATCTCAATGCTTTGCATCATCCTCAAGTAGACAACACTAAGGACAAGAAATAGAAGAATGAGAATAACATATAGAAGAAGTAACACAAGAGAGGAGGAGAGAATCTGCTATGCTAATGTAACTAGTCTAGCACGTCATCTACCCCCCGATCTTGCTGATCAATGTTTCGGGAAGGCAGGGAACACGCTAGAGGAGGAACATTCAACACAGTAGATGGAGCTATCACAAGATCCAAACAAGGGCTATGTTCATGTTCCGAGCCACATTGTTCTTGTCTAGGAGCTAGGATAACTGCTTTAGAAAATTCATTAGATAAATGGTTATCAACATCAACAAGTTCATATTCACTATCAGAAGCAAGAGAAGTAATATTTTCATCATGAATAACATTTTCATCTATATCATCATCAAGATTTATAAAAATAGGATCTTTAACTCGCACAGGATCAAGACCATCATGCATCTTATGTTTAGGAGATTTAGGCTCAATGTCCGGCTGAGGAGAAAATGGAATAATTCTCGTTGAAGGTGTTTTTGGAGATGGCAAAGTTTGAGAAGCAGCTGCTTGAGCCCTAAGACGACGCTTTCATCGGCGTTCACGTGCAGAACGATTTCGTCTAGTCTTAGTAGGAAGTGAAGAAGATTGA
The DNA here is from genome assembly GCF_030272615.1 of Cryptomeria japonica. Lineage (NCBI taxonomy): Eukaryota > Viridiplantae > Streptophyta > Pinopsida > Cupressales > Cupressaceae > Cryptomeria > Cryptomeria japonica. Next base: position 78,868,895 of record NC_081408.1, on the reverse strand, counting down.
GGAGGAGGAATGTTCTCATCCCTATCACTTGCGTGTTTAGGTTGTGGTCTCTTAGGCTAAATAATAGGAGCAGAAGAAGGTCTCTTCTCTCTATAAAAGGAAAGAGGAGGAACTGCTCCATATAAAGGAGAAATTTTTGGTTTAGGAAGGAGACCAAGTCCATCATGACGAGGAGGAATAGGTCTACTTGTAGGAAGTTTATTAGACATAGACATAGTCACATCCATAGGGATGGGTTGGGAATCTTCTTGAGGAAAGACATTAGTTTTATCTTTCAAAGGAAGAACTTCCTTCTCAAGAATGATAGGAATGTCAAGTTTAGGTGTTCTAGGTTCACTTAAAGATAGGATCATATCTGTTTTCCACTTTTGATAAGATTTGAAAAGATGATCACTTCGCGGAGGAAGGGATTGGAATTGTTTAGGCCAAAAGTAATCAAGAGGAACACTAGAGGTTCTTTCAGCTGGTTTAAAGAGGCTATGATTGACAGTAACAATTTCACCATTATGGGGAAATTTCAAACACTTATGAATAGGAGAAGCAATAGCTTTCATGGAAGATAGCCAAGGATAGCCAAGCTTCACACGAAATTGTTCGGAAGATGGAATAATAGCAAAGTTCACATCAAGGGATTTGTTATGGACCTCAATAGGCAATGTAATAGAACCAATTGCGGGAGAAGAAAATGCATCAAATAGTTTCACAATCACATCTGTTTTGTCATAAATCACTTGATTCAATTGCAAAGTAAAAAGAAATTCTTCAGTAATAACATTAACCATGCACGAAGGATCAATAAGCACTCCACGGCAAGGTGTATTCTTGACTTTTGCAACTATGTATAAAGGACCATCAGGTGCCCTAATGGTTTCATTGGAATCAAATGTGATGGAAGGTTCTTTAGGGTTTTCTTGCTGCTCTACAAAGTTAATCACATTTGGAGTCATAGACACAAGACCATCAGATGAAAGAGAGGAATCATTAGTCTCAATCGCATTAGAAGTATGAGAAGGTAATGGATCAGTGAAAATCTGAAGATTTTGATTAGGAGGAGCTACAGATGTATTGCCTTTATCATTCACTCCAGAAATAGAGATAGTATTATTATCAATCAAATCTTCAATTTTACCCTTTAAAGAAAAACATTTTTCAGTATCATGCCCAGGCTGACGATGAAATTGACAAAAGGCTTTGTTATCAAAATAAGGTGAAGTAATCTTTGCAGGATCAATTTGTCTTATAGGAGGAAGAGTAAGCACATTTTGTTCCAATAATTTATTCATAATACTATGCAATGATTCATTCAAAGGAGTATACTTTCTTTCTTTCTTGAAAAATTTAGAAATAGGAGGCACACCTGATGTTGCATTCACATTGTTGTTGATGATGTTTTCATTGAATTTGATGGAGTCTCTGTTCGGTTTAAACTTCCCAAATGGTTGTTGACTGCTATCACCCTTATCACTCAGAGCCATAGGATGTGATTGTTCCATTTGACTCACAGTCAGTTGATAATTGTGAAGAGTGGCACACAACTGTTGGAAAGAAGTAAACTCAGAAAACAGAAGTTTGTCTCGAATATCTTTTTGTAAATTAGAAATAAAGATTCTTTGAATATCATTGTCAGGCATTGGAAAAGAAATTTGAGCATACAAATGCTTATATCTACCAATGAAATCAGTCACTTTTTCTTTAACACCTTGTTTACAATGCATTAAATCAATCAAAGTAACTTTAGGACTTATATTGTTTTGAAATTGTTGAATGAAAGCATTTGCAAGTTGTTCGAAAGAAGTAATAGAATAAGAAGGCAACGAGCAATACCATTGTAGGGCTTTGTCTCTTAATGTTCTCGTAAACAGTTTTGCAAGCAACCTTGGGTCATAAGCAAAATCAGTACAAATTGTTTGAAAAGTCTTAACATGTGTTAGAGGATCACCTTTACCATTATAAAGTTCCAAATGTGGAATTTCAACATGTTTAGGGGGAATAGCTCGAACAATGTCAAGAGAAAGTGGGCTCGCAACATCAAATGTGGGCACACTAAACTTAGATTGATTCATAGAGGCAATTTGTTGCTGTAAAGAAGAGACAGTTTGTGCAAGATTGTTAATGGTCGCTTCAGTCGAAGAGTTCATATTAGATGTGTTAGATTGAGATGGAGGTGTTATGTTATTGAAAGAAGGTAAAGAGTAAGGTGGTGGGACCCTATGATAATTAGTCATAGGAGATGATTGGACAGGAGGAACACTACAAGGAGGAATGGAATGATTAAATGAATTGCCCCCTTGCATCGTGTTCATTTGCGGAGATGTAATAGGAACACTCATTGAAGGAATGAATGAAGAAGTCGGATTGAATGAAGGAAGAGGGTTAATTGAAAAGGAAGGATTGCCCTCATGACTAGTGATCACAGGAGGAATGTCTTGTGTAGAAGTAGCCATTATGTTTGATGTAAAGGTAGGTATGCTAGCAATAGCAGTCATCAAAGGAATAGAATGATTGACTTGTGTAGGAGGTTGTGTATAACCTAAAGTTTCGGCACAACTCTTCATAGGCATCATGTTCGAATCCACAATGTGTGAAATACCACGCAAAATATCAATTCCATTCTTATCACTTTGAAGCATACGTTTTAGACCCTCAATTAAAGGAAGAGCTTGACTATCAGGGTACTCATGAGACATCCATTGGTGAAAATCGTCAAATTGGTTATCCAATTTTGAAATTTGTTCTTCAGAAACCTCATGGAGAGCTTCTTCATCATTAGGAGGATTAGAGGAATTACCCATGTCCTCGTTAAAAAGGCTATTCAAATTAGGTTCCATCTCCTCAGTAGTTAAACCTCGGAAAGACTTAATTCTACGGCTTCATCTAACGGGAATAGTGTAAGTAGGACTTATTGTTGTAAAACTCATGCACTAGAGAAGGAGAGAAAATTTTGATTTTAGAGGTAGCAATTTTCAGTAAAATCAGCCAATCTTCTGGATTTAAGCTGTTAAATGCAATCACGACAGTCTCCCGAAATTTCGGAAAAAAAAATGTCCGGGACCATGGCGCTCGGAGTGCAACACGGTCCTTGCAACCTTTTTCGAAATTTGCAGGGATGAAAGGTATGATGATTTTAGAGCTAATCTGAAAAAATTGAGTGATTTTACGATCTGTAGATAGGCCAAATTAAAGTTGCAATCTCAAAATTGAACCCTACCCAGATTGTTGAAAAATGCAAAATTTGAATTTTGAAAAAAAAGAGAGGGAAACTGAAATTTTGAATTTTATGATTTTAGAGGGAATGTCAAGAGCAATGCAAATTTTGAAATTCAAAAATTGACTCAATTTCACGCAAAATTCAATTTTGAAAGCGGAAATCAAAGTTGTTGTAATTAAGCACTTAATTTCAAAAGTCACAAAATGCAAGAATTTGAATAAAGCACTGAAATTTTTAATGAATGCAAACACACTTTTCAGATTTAGGACAGTAAGAACACAATTTTGACACAAAATTTCAGTTTCAATGATTTTTGAATGTTTAAAAGCCTTAATCCAAGCAATCACAAGACCAACTTTGACTGTAATTTTGAAGGTGTTAAAATTGATAAAATCAGCCAAAATTCTGGATTTTAGCAGAAAAATACAGTAAGATCTTGCTCCCGAAATTTCGGAAAAAATGTCGGGGACGATGGCGCTCGGCGCCACGGTCCTCGCAACTTTTTTCCAAATTTTCAGGGATGAAAGATATTGTGATTTTATTGCGGAATCCAAAGTTACAGCTGATTTGGAGATGTTTTGATCGGTGAAATTGTCGAACAAAGGTTGAATCAAGAGGGTTTCAAAAATTAGAGTTTTGACACTTAACCACTTAATTTTCAAAATTAAAACATAGATATGAATTGATAATTTGTAATAGAAGGACAGATCTGAAACAAGCATTAACAATTAAAAATTTCACAAGCTTAATTACTAAAAAGAAATTTTAGGGTTTTTATGCAATCACCTCTAAAATTTTGCAAAAGATCAAACATGGAAATGTAATCAATTTTTTTTCAGATCTAAGCATGAAAAATCAGAAAGGATGTTCACGTCGGGTTCACCAAAATGTAAAGCGGAAAAATCGCGATCGAACCCTAGTTGCTCTCCCCTCTTCCAACTCCAAGGAGAGAGAAGGGAGGTTCGCTAGGATTCGATGATTTTCACTTAGGGGGGAGACTTTACATTCAAAAGAGGGGTTGAAACCCACAAGATCCAATCCCACGTAACGCAAGATTGGATGCTAAATGAGTTTCAAGGGTTAAGATAGCAAGGCTACCCTCTTTTGTAAAGAATGTGCATAGGAGAATTAAGCTAGGAATGCATAGAAAGTGACAAAGATTCGCTTATAAACTGAGATAGGAATACAGTATGAAGCTATGGACCTGGAATTAGCAGTAAAATGTCGATACGGCGCTGTCCTGCAAATTTGAGCAAAAGTTGTCGGGACGATGGCGCCCGGCGCCACGGTCCTCCGAAAAATCCGCGAAACGAAGGGGGATCTGTTCGTCTCTGCACAAGGATTCCAGATCTTCAATTTCAGCTGTGTACCTGCAACCTACACATAGAAAAGCGAAGACGATTGGGGGGTTAGGGATTAGGGGTTTGCCTTTAGGTCAAACCCCGATTTTGGAATTAACCAAGAAATGAGCAAGAGCTGTAAATGTAAATGACTGTAAAACAAGTACTAATACCTTGTTCTAAGGATGTTTGTATCCTTATGTGCGAAGGTTTAGATGTTGTATGTTGTATGTTGTAGTAGTATGTAGTAAGTGATCTCCTCTTCAATGGTTGAATCCTTGTCTTGAATGCAACACTTAGCCTTGAATGGAGACTTGGAATGAATGCTTGAATGCTTGAATGCTTGAGTATAGTTTCCACGCCTTTTTCATCATGTATATGTTCTCCCCCCAAATGAGAGAGAAGAATGTAGTTTATATACTTGTCAATTAGGGCTGATAGACTGATTTTCCCGACCTTAGGCCGACCAGGAAAGTTAATTTCCAACTTGCAAACAAAAAGACCTGAGACCCCTTAGGAGACCGGGCCCAAAATAGGACCCAGGGACCAGGGCGCTGGGCGCCCTGGTCTTGAGGGACCAGGGCGCTGGGCGCTCTGGTCCCACCTCCCGGGACAGCAGGGTGCAAGGAGGTTCAGACCAGGGTACTTGAAAAATGCAGTTTTTGGTGTCGTGAGCAAGTTTCGGGGTCTCCATTCAGGTTGCGTGTTGCGTCGCCATCATGAAGACCGAAATGTAGTCGAAATTGCAAGTGTCACAATTTTAGGACGCTACAACCTCTTTACTGTGAAAACCTTGAATGCTCTGAAAAAGACTTTGCTGCTTCGCCTTGGAATTGCCTTTGCTCAACTTTGCTCTCTTGAATGCTTGAATGCTTAGTGAGTTAGAAAAGAGAGTTCATAGTGCCTTTATAACCAAAATTTAACTTACAACTGCAATAAATGCTTCTTCGGTGAAATGAACGTTTCACATATGTGCCGGTAAAGAAGAATCATAACTTCTTACTGTAGACGTATAAAAATGACCATATTCCTAAATGAATATTTTATGTTCATTTCTCTATTTAATTAAATCTAATTTAATTGAATCACCCACATTCTTCTATTTAAATTAAGTAAATTACTCAATTTATTTAAATTAAATTCACTAGATTTCTTTTTACCATTTAATGAATAAATCATTTTATTCAATTAAATCCTTTCTATCCACTTTTAATTAAATTCAAATTTAATTAAATAGTTTATCCTAAATTGAATAAATCTAATTTATTTGATTTCTCCAATTACAACCAAATTGAATGAAATTCATTTTATTCAATTAAAATCCTATTATCCCTCCATCCACTTGCAAAATCCTACATCTCCCACTTGCTTCCTAAACCCTATTCCTAACCCCCCTTCTAGACTCTTCTAATCACTTCTAAATTAACCTAACCCATCTTCTAAACTTTCTCACATCCCTAAACAAAGGAAAGTCACTTCTCAAACCCTCAAAGTCTTCAAAAACCATTAAAGGCTCCAAGTCTCCAACAACTTTCTCTTACAAACCATTAATGGTTAACTCAACCCTCTTACATGGTTAGAGACTTTTTGCCTAACTTAACCTCCTCCAACCCAAGGGTTTCCTCAAGCATTCATTTCTTTGACCATGGTTATCCCTTAATTATTTGCACAAGAATTTATCCTTTAATAAAAGCTTAATCCAATGGGTAATCTTAACTTAACTTGACCCTTACCCCCTAAGATAACCATGAGGTCTTCTTAGGCATTTAATGTCTCCAACCCCTTTTCTCAACCAGTTTTATGTTGACATTTGTCACCATTTCATTGGTGCCAATTGCAAACATGGATTCCCAACTTTCAAACTCAACCCTTGATTGAATTTTTCAATCCTGGCCATTTATTGCCCTATTTTTGCCATAAATAGAGCTCTCATCCCTCCATTTTGATCATCCAAGTTTGTAGTATCATACTTATTCTCAAATAGATTCAAGCTTTCATTTCATATATGCTCATCATTTAGCCTCTCTTTAAAATAGAAATTAATCTAATATGCATTTTAGAGTATTTCTATTATCATTAGCTTAAATCATTAACTAATATAGCATGCTAGGATAGTTTGTTTACTAACCTTGTCATCTTATAATTAGTTTATTGCATTTCTAGAATCATGCATAGTTTAGGATGCATCTCACATTAAAATCAACAAAAGCATCCCTCATTCTTGCATTTGTCATCCCTAAACCATTTTGTTCGGTGATCTGAGAGCAAAAACGTTGGTTTGAGGGACCATGTAAGATAGAGAACCATGGAACCATCCTTGGGAAGCTGAGTTATGCTTCATAACTCCATAGCTTGCACCAAGAAGTCCTATGGGTGTGTGAGCAAGGCTCCATAGAGCTCCGTTTTTCGCATTTTGAGTTCTATCGACCCGCTTTTCCTGCATACACTTACCATCAACCAAGGGTAAATGCATGATTTTCAACTTGTTGCCATACCCCTAAGAATTATTCCTTAGTTAGATGAAGAATCTCCTATTGGTGGAGGGTTACTCTATTCTACTAGTGCAGAGACAAATTCATCAATTCTCTGATCTCTCTTCTTTATCCATTGTTTTGAAAATTCTTTCTTTATTTCATTCACTTTTTCCTTTCCTTTGTCATTAGATCCTTTATTATTCGCCGGTGTAGTCTTACTTCTACAAAAAATTTCAATATGCCCAATCATGTAACATGCATAACAAGTTACATTGTTCCTCTAAATAGCTTTTCCATAGCCTTGACCATTTTGTGTTCTGCATTGATTAGATAAGTGTCCAAATCTACCACAAGCATAGTATTTTACATTCATTATGCAATGCTCTGAATTATGTCCATTTTTATTGCATTTGGAACATTGACCGGTAGGTAAATTTGTATTCTGATTATTCCTGAATCTACACTGATTTTCTCTATGACCAAATTTGTTGCAATTAAAACATTTACCATTGAATTTATAGGCATTAGGTTATCTTACCGGTTTGTTGTGATCTTGATTGTTTGCAGTCCTAGAACTTTCTCCATGTTCAAATCCAAGTCCAATTGTAGCTCCATTAGGTTTGTATATTTTCAGCACAACATCAAACCTTTCTGAACTTTTCTTGAATTTGTTTTTGTATTCATTTGCAGTGGCCAACTCATTTTCCAGAATGCTAACTTGTCTCATAAGCTCCTCTTTATCATGTTGCATGTGAATCAAATATGTCTTAAGCATATCATTTTCATGACCAAGCCTCATATTTTCATCAGCTCCTTCATTAAGTCTCCTAGTGAAGTCTTCTTGATCCCTCTTTCTGTCTTCAATATCCTTACATAGCCTCATGGTTAGATATTTCATATCATTCTTCATGTTAGTGTTCTCCTATCTCAATTTTTCTGCAATATCTCTAAGAGTTTCTTTTTCATCATCTTGTTTCTGCATTTGCTCATGAAGTTCCTTCCTCTTATTTTGTGCCATAACCAAGTTCTCCTAAAGTGCTTTAATGAATTCCTGGGCAATATTTAGATCATCTTCAAGTTTTCTGCATCAAAATCTTCAAGAGCTCCTTCTAATTGTTTTTATCAAACTTTCCATTGGTACCGGTTTCAAAATCTTCCTCAAGCTGTTAGGCTTATGCAAATAGAGGACTGGGCTCTGATACCGATTGTTAGATGCAATCACATTCCCAAAGACACTTAGATGGGGGGGTGAATCAACGTCTAACCGGTGGATGAAATATTTGAACTTATTTGTAACTTTATAGCCTGAACTAATGTACCAGTAAGCAAATAATAATGTAGTAAAGAGAAACAAAAATGCAACCATCAATGAACACCATAACACATATATTTTGGCAAGGAAACCTGGTAGGGGAAAAACCTCGATGAGATTTGTGACCCACAATATTTACTCACTGGCCAATATGAATAAATATTACTTACAATAGGGGCCTGCACATGCAGGAAGGCCAATAGCCTAGAGCTCACTACTCAATGAAAGAAAGGAGTCCCATCGACTACAAAATGGATAATTAAATCCAATTAAAATGTACTACTTTACAATAGCATCTGCAATGCTTGATTCAGTACCGATTTAAGCTCAAACAAAAACCTTAACCAAAAACCTTGCCGGTGAATAATATTCGCTCTTCTTTGCTCTGCTTCTTATTCACTCATAAGATAATTACATCAAAAATGCATATACAGTTATTCCCTCTCATAACCTATCTACCTTACAACTTCACTTCATTACCTTATTACTACATTACAAAATATCTTACAAGATCTCATACATATATGACTCTTTACAATATATCAAGTTGGCTATACAAAACATTATTATCCAAGTCGGCCTAGAGTGCCAGTATGTTCTGCTGTCGATGTAGACTGGATGCCGGTGTGAAGTGTCTGTCGACGCTGGTGTAGCCTGTGAACCATAATACTAGTTGGTTGCCATCAATGACAATGCCAACTATTCTCATCTGAGTGTATAATGCCAATGGGGTATACACAATATGAGCAATAGATAGTTAAAAAGTATACGCCATATGAGTTACATGTAATGAACAAATTGGATCACATTTCAAGACATATACACAATGAACAAGTTTGATCACATATAAAATAACCAAATTTCAAGAAAATCAATTTTCATATATATCAATAAACAAATTAGATCAAATATCAAGTCTCATAATATCAAAATGAACAATAATCGTGTACATATAAAAAAATGGCCTAGATGCCAAATCAATAATAGTTACAAAAATGTGGCATGCCATGTCTGTCAAAGTCGATATATACATATACAAATATCAAATATATTAAAAAATTGGTCCTTCAATGACCACAACTATAACTATATGTCTCTATCGATATCTATGACTGTGGCGGATCATCAAAATCGAGCCTCTTCGAAGCAGTTTGTGGCTTTGCAGGTGGTTGCACAAGGACAATTCAAATGTCGAATCGGATATATTTTCTCAATATAACATCAAAATGACTAAATACTGAACTCTAAATTATTTGAAGTTGAAATGTTGATTACCTCATCTCTTTCTTCTGCAATTGGGTGAGGCTGAGGATCCGTGGGATGTCGTGAAGGGGGCTGAAACTGGTAAAACAACATTAATACAAGTTAATAACATATATGTCAAATAACACATAATAACTAAAAATGAATAGACTAAAAAACTAAAGCATACCGAAGCCTCAAATGGATGTGTTGTGGTCATAGGAGGCAAAGTAATAGATGAATCAGTTACGATCATTTCCTATATCCATGGTAAGTGATCCAAAAGGAGTTAACAAGAGGGTTTCAACTCCATTGTGCACTTAGTGAAAGGAGTTTATCTAAGATAGACATACCTTTTCCCTTTGTCATGTTGGATTCCATATTATACGTGTAGGGCTTCTAATGAAATGGAATGGTAGAACATCAGTAGGAAGTTTGGAAGGGGCTATAATAGGTTAAAGACAATTATACAAGTTAATAACCCAAAGTTGTTGACAAATTAGATAGAACAAATATTTTTAACATATGTAGAACAAATGCACACCGAAGCCTCGTATAGTTCTCCTGTAACCTTAGGAGGCCTAGTCAAATCTGACGCAACTATTAACATTTCCTGTATGAAAAATGATAATATATGATATAGACATAAAAGGATTTAGTTATTTCAAACAAGCAAGAATGAAATCCAAAGTGAATATGAAGATATCACCTCTTCCCTCTACTAAACCTCATTGACATTAGGTGTATTCATTAATTCCGTAAACCACATATGTTTCTGTATATAGAACAAATAAATCAAGTGCATTTATCAGTATCTACATATACATGTTTAATCATAATACATTTTAACAAATGAATTTAAATTGTACTGAATTACCTTCTATCATTTGGGTGTCCGAGAGGATATCTTTTTCTACCTCAGAGTGCTAGAGGATGGCTTTCTCATATGAGATGTCCTCTAGGTAGGTGGGGTAAACTAATAGAAAAAAATAACTTAAGGGAAAATAGCAATTATCTAATATATCACTTAAGTAAAAAATATATAAATCTAAATGGTACCACATAGCTATCTTGGCCAAAGTCAATGTCTGAAAGCGTGATATCATCAAGTTGGGATATCTCATCCCCTGATAAGCCCTATAAAACACCAAGTAATGATACATATAATTAAAAAAAGATATTTTGAAACCAATGTGATATTATATTTTTAGCAAATTTACAAATCTTTACCTCTGGTGGCGAAACTACTTGTGACCGTGGATTTGACTGAAAAGTATGTGGTGTACTCCCATCACCTACTGTACCCTGCAATGCATTTTATTTATATGTCACTTTAAACTGTTCTATAACTAAAAATTCATTTATTTTTATAAGATTTAGTCACTTAATTGATAACATGTCATAAATAGAATTAAACACACCCGTGTCTAATAGAGAGGGTACAACATATTGATCAAGTTGTCGATGAGGGCCAAATCCTCTACAGTGGAAGCATGACATCTGCTCCCACAACATGTACATGAATGAGATGTCAAACCATCCTCATCCACATCAATGTCTACACCAGAATATACACTGTGGTAGGTGGGGCACATATGTTGAATGGGTTGGCCCATGCTAAATGATGCATGAGGTCACGCTAATGAAGGAGGTGTCACTAATGAAGGAGGTGCCACAGTTGCTGGTACATCCTCTGCTCTGACCAACTGCGTGCCATGCTGAACAATGACATCAGTCAATGATGCAACTATGTGAAGAGTCTATAATTCCATAGACTCCTTCAAGGATATAGGAACAATGATATGAACCATGGGTTTAGGAGCTATATGCCTCCTATGTTGTGGCTGTACCACCCTATGGGCCCTAGGTCTATCTTGTGCAAAGCCTCTCCCTCTACCCTAATATTGTCAAATGTCAAATTAATTTAGCTTCTTGACGAGGATAAACTCACATTACAAATTTCTCAAAAAATATAGAGGCACCTCTCAATTATTACAAGGTGGTTGGTCAAAGACCATATACCACCTATCCCAAAAAGCTTCTTTTAGCCTATCATGAACACACCAATGTATAGGAAATAGAGTCATATTTATTTCTAGGTTGTTACTAGTAACAAGATCGGTGAAAAGAGCACATATGTCAGCTTTAAGTATGCCTTTTTTCCACTTGATCATATGACAACCCATTTGCATAAAATGTTTGACATCTATCCCTCCATGAACCCCATTTTTTAACCTCCCTAGATACCTCATTTTCACTATTGGCCATTTTTTCTAGCGTTCTAGTGAGGGTTGAGTGGAGCTCAAGCCTAGAGAACCTCAACCTATTCACTAATATAGAAATTTGGGCACCATTTTGTGTAAGACAATTGATGAGATCCTCTTGTGTGGCATCTACACGATCTAATGGAGGGCGTGGAGGGTTTCAGGGTGGTGGTGGTTGTTGAGGAGCAACATTTTGAGGATTTTGTGGTTGTGGAGCAACGTCTTGAGGGTTTTCTTGTTGATCATGTGTAATGTTTACATGGTTTGCTTGTGTTGCTTGTGCATGAGGAGGTCTTTGTTGTCTGTTTCATTTTTGGGGATTTCTTGAAGAATCTGACATCAAATTAATAAAAACAAAACTTAAATTAAAAAACCCTACTTCAATTAAAATACAAACAAAAGTAATCAAACCAATCAAATCTTACCTGTTCGACGAGGTGCCATTGTTGAAAATTGTTCTTAATGTTGGAAAAATCCAAAATGATTACAAACCCGTGCGGGTTCTATGGTTTTTTGGCTTCCTTTTGCTGATGTTCCATGAGTTTTGGCATTGAAAATGGCCAAAACCCGTGGGCTGCACAAAAAAATAATGTTCCTCAAAACTATTGGAAATATGCCTTGAATTATCCTAACCAGTGTTCGGGTTGATTAGAGAAACCTATCCCATTAGAACAACTATCGGTTTGACTCTTGCAAATGGACCGGTGGAATCCTTTTCTTGTGATCAACTATCGGTCGAGCAAGTTGAGTAGATTTGATCCAATGACTGTCGCTATACAATGATGGAAACTGCTCATTGGAATATCCCTCATGACATGGTGACTAAGTGATGGGTCCCGACAAGAGAACACTCAAGTAAAGTTAACTGGTGAGCAAGTCCAGGATGATCGGATGGTGATCAAGGTTGATCCAACGATGATCGCTAGGTCGCAATGGGAAACTGCTCGTTGGAATATCCCTCGCGACATGGAGACCAAGTGGTGGGACCCGATAGGTGAGTGGCTCAGGTGAGTTAAAGGCCGAGTAGATTGTAGATGATCAGACGATGATTGTAGAAGATCCAACGGTGGTCGCTAGGTCGTGATGGGAAATTTCTCGTTAGAATATCCATCATGACCTAGCAATAAAGAAGAATTTTGGGCAGATAGTGAGGCCGTGCTAAGATGTCAGAAAGGGACCCGAAACCAATCAAGGCGTGCCACATGGCTGAGCACAGAGAGAAAGATTGGATGTTTAGGATAGCTGATTGTTTGTCTTCTCGATACCCAATGGAATTGTCTTCGGCGATCGGGTTGATGTCTCCTGGATCAAAGACTAGTAGGCAGACACTTGGAATGTTTTTGTTGGTTGTATTTGAATACAAACCGACCCATCTTCTGGATGAATGTGGGATAATATTTTTTCCATAAATTCATGAATTAACAGGTTGTTACTGGACGATTATGCTCCAAGGCTGATTGGTTTGGTAGATGGCAGTTGCCAGAGATGTAACCGACGAGCAGACGGATGTGCATAAATACTGTGGTGGTAGCTAAAGAGAGAACATGGAAGCTATAGAAGCCAAGCCGAGTAGAGGTGTCTGCATGTTGTGAGAACAAAGTCCATAAAAGAGGATCTGAGTACTTTATTGTAACCATGTTGTTTACTGAATAAAGGGATCTTTCTTTTGGTGGTGGGTTTTTTACCCGTAAGGGTTTTCCCACATATATCTGATGTCTTTCTCTGGTGCTATTCTATCTGGTTAATCTTAATCTTCTGTCTATGTTTATTTTAATGTACTACAAACTGAAATTAAAATACTTCCTTGCTTACAAATCCCCTTAGAATTGACGTTAGGAGAGCATTTTCCATGCACTTCTTTCCTTACAAGTGGTATCAGAGCCATTTAGTTGTATTATCATTGTCGGGTAGCATTGTTTGGTGTCAATTCTGTTTTCAATGGGAGTCTAGCAGAGTATTTTGTTTGCAATTTGAGATGGCAAACAACTTTGGATGAGTGGAGATTGAGAAGTTCAACGGTTCAAACTTTGAGTTGTGGAAACTCAAGATGGAAGATTTGCTAGTTGATCAAGATCTGTGGTTTGCTGTGTTTGGACAAAAACCTTCAGGCATGAGGCAAGAAGACTGGGATCTTGTAGATTGAAAAGCCAGAGGATTGATTAGACTCTGTTTGGTAGACTCTATTTTATTAAACGTTCATGAGGAAAAGACTGCACATTTTTTGTGGAAGAAGCTTGGAGATATTTATCAAGGGAAATCTCTCATAAACAAGTTGTTCCCGAGGAAGAAGTTGTATTCCTTGAAGATAGACGAGGGTACATCTGCTGTAGATCATCTGAATGTTTTCAACATGATGATTTCTTAGTTAACCTCTATAGGAGTTAATATTGATGACGAGGATCAATGTATGCTTCTGTTATGTTCTCTTCCTAACACATGGGATCATCTGGTAATGGCCATTGGGAGTACAAAAACCACTTTCAATATGGAAGAAGTGGTTGCTTCGTTGCTATCAGAAGAAACATGAAGAAAATATTCTGAGATGGTCAAGGAGGCCCTTGTTGTTCATGGCAAGATAGAGGACAAGAAGTATAAATCCAGGTAAGAGGAAAGTTCTGCTCCTAGAAAGAAGTCCAAAGTGAAGTGCTGGAACTGTGGGAAGGTTGGTCACATTCGAACGATTGAAAAGAGAAGAAGAAGAAAGGAAACAAGAGTTCTTTAGATTATTCATCTTGTGCATCCTCACAGAATGAAGATGGAGATTCCTTTTGAGTTAAATTGGCAAGACAGACATCTGGTGGTGTCTGCTTCTATCATGATGCCATGAAAGACTAGGTACCTTGGGTTTTTGGCAGTGATGCATATTCATCATTTGATGGTGGATGATCTTCATGTGAGTGAAGATTCTAACATCTTGAGGATTCATAAGTCCTTGGTAGAGATGTTGTTTATGTCATATTTTGACATTTTTTCCTTAGTTAGGATGTGTTATATTATGTTTGGGTACACTCTTGAGATGCATTTAGAGTTTTATGACATAATATGGTTATGTTCATACAAAGCATGTAATCTCTTTGGATGAGATGTTTTAGATTATTTGTGTCATATTTATGTTCCTCATTCTACAATTGGAACTTTGACATTGATCTTGGTTTTGTTTCTAAGTTTTGAGTACATTGATCATTTTCTTGGTACTTCATGATAATGTGGTTATGCATTTGAAGTTTTGGCATGGGATGATTAGCTACAGGTGCTCTTAGAAACATGGAAATGTAGATGGTGCTAGTTTGGAATGAGTAATAGGTTCAATTGAAAGGCATTCATTTGTGATAAGATAGTTAACATTTAGAGGTGAAGAAAGGGTATGATATAGGATACTGTGAAGACTTGCTTGTAGGTTTTTTGTTTACAGTTAGTATTGTGAATACTCTTGGTACAAAGGTTTTATTTACTTCTATGTAATGTAGAATTATCGGTTAGACAAGAGACTAAACACAAATGCATTCACACAAGGGATCATCACATAACACCAAGATGTACAAGGAAAACCCAAGATGGGAAAAACCTCGGTGAGCAATGCTGCTCGAGACTACTGCTCCAATCCAACCTCACAATAAAAACTGTTACAATGTTTAGGGCACCAACCTAAGGAGAACCAACCCCTGCACTGAGCTACAACTCAGTGATCACAATGAACATTCAAATACAAAAGTAATATCCTAGTTACAAATGAGTTTTGCAACCTCTGTACATAACTTCCTTCTGCCGGTGAGATACCTTCTCTGCTACACTGACTCACTCAACTACTGCTTCATTATCGGTAAACTCTACCGGTTCACCTCTACTCTCCTTTTGCTCTGCTAGATCTCCTCCTCACTGCTCTGCTCTCCAGTTCTCTGAATGGTCTTCCTGCCGGTATAGGCACCTATTGGTTATCTCTTCAGATGCACTCTAGCTACTATACCCATTGCTCAAACCATACCGGTTAACCCTCTGTTAAACCCTAACACTGGTTTAACCCTTACTCAATCACTACTATCCTTATCTATCCTCTCTCTGACTGAACTACCTTTCTCATGCAAAACTCAAAACACTTCACAATAGCTCTCTCTTTTTCATTTCAACAACAACTTAACAATGTCTTAGGCTTGCATATTTATAACCCAGACTTCCCACCAAAAACTAATTCAACCTTGGCACCTTAGGGTTTTCTCCATTGATCATAACACACATTGAATCCAATCATATCTGATTGGATCACAACTTTGAGGTGACTGCTTGCACATTTCTACCATTATTGTGTCTTCCAAAACACACCTTCCTTCTTTAGCAACCTGCAATCAATCTGTTGGCTTTTCTCAAACAATTGCCATAAATGGCTCAGCTATTTCCTTCATCTACTCTGATCTGCACAATCAAAATATCCTAGATCTCAAGCTGCACAACTTTGCAACTCCACCTCAAGCTTTGCAGTCACCATTAAATGTTGGACCAATCACAACTACCTCTTTGACACCAGACATCACTGTCCTTTGCACATTCACCACCTCAGCTCTGGGTAGCATCATAGTCGGTATCCTTTTCATCACACTACTTTGTTGGTTTAGCTTGGTCATTGACCACACATATAACCGGTATGCCCATATTGGTTCACCAACCCTACCGACACTAACGACCTTTCTAGTTGTCCTTCTTGTCATGACCTTTTCTAATCTGCCGGTGTAACCCTTGTGTCTGCACTGCACCATTCTGTCGGTGTCTCACACTCTACTGGTTACCTCACCATGTTTACACTGTGCTGAATTGCCGATGGAACACTCAAATCTATCTTCAGACATGACAATCCAAAACATGCCCATTATCATCACATAGGAGTCTTCTGCACCTGCACCTTGTCCATATTACTGGTGGGCTTTCATATTGGTAATCACTCTTGATGACACCATGTCATCAACCTTCAACAAACTCCATCTTTATCAGGTGAGAACCTTATCTTCCTTGTCTCTTCTTAGATATTTCACTGGTTGACATAACATGTCAACTATCACCAATGCAGATTCCAGTAAATGTGTCTACCAGTGGGTGACATAGTTTCCTTCTTGCTGATAAGACACATTGATGACACCAAGTCATCACACTCCAACTGTTTTGCATCAACCTACTTTCAATATCCCAATATCCCATGTATATTCTTATAGAATTACCAACATTCATCTCCATCAAACTGATTCTCCTCTCATCTGATTTGTCAAGATGAAAAACACACCATCTCAACTCCTTATTCTTCCACTTGTACAATTGCTCTCTACATTTGATTGCCTGCCTTTCTCAGGGAATCATTCTTCTGGTACAAGTGTGACTTTACTGAGGGAAGGATACATCATCCACATGACATATTTCATCCTACACACACAGGGAATATGCTTTGTCAACCTATCACCTAGCCTGGGAAAGCTTCTTCATCCAGTGGGAGACCTACTAGTTATCCTTACAATAGCAATCAGTTGGCTTGCTCATACTTCTACTTCTCCTCCGGTGTTGATGTGAACCAAACAGTATTCTGCCACTTTAGCATGACCAATGTTTATCATGTAATCTCTTCATCCTGGTTGTATGCAACACCATATCAACAACCCTTTTCTAGAGTGGTCACATTACTTCCCATCAATCATACCGGTACATGCCGATTCTTCCTTTTGCATGAAGATGGTCACCTAGTTGTAACCAATGACAACACATCAACACTTCTCCCATACCATTCCATATTCTATTCTAGTTGTCATCAAACTCTAATGCCAACAACCTCTTGTTCACTATTTGACATCAATGTCAGTGATACTGGTAACATCCTATACCGGTTGACATCAATGACAACACAATGCCCACAAAACATACATTATATGACCAATTCGTGAAAGTAGTATTAAACCATAATTCTTATTCTTTAAAACCATTGTATATTGATCTAAAACTTTGATATAAATCAGCCTCCCTTTATTTTTAAATTGATATTAACTTGAGTGCAAATTTGCAATCGCTAAAACAAGCTAGCTTTTGTAACACTTGGTATTAAAGCAATTCTTTTCCACAACAAAAGAAATTTCTTATTAGCATAGTTTGTTCATTTCATTGAAGACACTCATTATGGTTGAGCAAACACCACATTTGATATGCCATAGGACAATGTTATTAGGTAAAAGTTATCTTGTGGGCATTTTGTGTGAGTGGCAACTCATATAATGCAGTTGTCTCCCCTTTTTGGGGCAGAAACTATTGGCATTTTGGAGGAATTGATTATGTGTTGCATTATGCTTTGTCATTGATGTCAACACCAGTTGTTATGGTTCATTACCGGTAGAAGAGACTATCTGTTGAACACTTCTGACATGATTGGATCTATGGAATGTGTTTGGTTACATATGGTATGTGCTTCTGGAGCATGTCTTGGTCAGATGGTATTGACTTGGTAATCAGATGATATCATACACTCTTGTAAACCCTTATCGACACAGGTTTAAGGTTCTACCAGAAGATATTTTATTGAGAATTATTGATAGGATGCGTAAGTGGTGTTGGTACAACTTTCAAGATGCTAAAGATATTCTCTGATCCCACTTCAACCAGTTGGAGACGTCGCTTTGGCATAGTGGACTCAAAATAGGTCTGGTGCCTATCTTGGTTATGGACCAGTATCATATTAACGTGTTCTCTAAACGTTACCAGGATGATTTATGGATTGGTTAATGTTGTTTTGGTCTAAAGCCGACATGGAATATCATTGTAATATGGTTTTATGTAATGATCTTATTATAATATCTTTTAGGTAGCCAACCTAATTGGTTTTAGGTCTTAGGGTTGGTATAAATTGATGTAAGATCTCATTGTAGATCATGTATTGTGGTCATGAATTGTAATATCATATGCAAAGGAATTTAGGTCGATCATTGAGGATCAAATTGGGTTTAAGGAAGAGGTCAAAGGCCTCTAATGTTGAGCTTAACTGAGACTATAATCAAGCATGGTAGATGCTATCTCAAGTAGTTCATTCTACTGGATTATTATCCAAATATCTTGAGGTGGTTTTTACCTCTCTATAGTCAGTGAGACTCTTTTGTAATGAGCAATGCGCTCTAGGCAATGTACCTTCCTGTATGTGCAGGCTCCTCATTGTATCACATACTTTCTATAGAAGTATCATCTGACTATGGGTAGGCTTCCCATCATGGTTTTTCCCTTTTTGGGTTTTCCACGTACAAATCTTGGTGTTATGTGGTATAGCTTCTTTACATTGATTATTTGTTTTGTTATTAAGTTGCATTGTTTACCGGCATCTGTGTGTATTGACATCTGTTTGTGCTTCACCGATATTTAAATGTTTATGTGCTTCGGTTTAAGGTTGTATTGTGGATTAATTATTGTAATCTGTTAACAACTGATTCATCCCCCCTCTCAGTTGTTCACCAATTATCCTAACAATTGGTATCAGATCTTTTCTCCTCTTTTGCAGAAGCTTAACCGCTTAAGGTAGATCCTATGGCAACTAATCCAATGACAACTATCTTCAAAAGAAAAATCCCTAAGCTTGATGGAACAAATTATGGGATATGGAAGATCCGAATGGAGACTCATCTTAGATATCTTGGCATGGATATTTGGGAGATCACTGAGAAAGGTTACACACCTTATGATCCAACATCTAGCAATCCTTCTTCTGTAGACTTGGATAAGAATATTGAGAATGATTCTAGAGGTAGAGAAGCCCTCCCGTGTGCACTTACTAATCAATAAATGATGGGATTGACTGATAAATCATCTGCAAAGGTTATGTGGGATAAATTGCAAACTTTGAATGAAGCTGACCCTACTATCAAAATTGTTAAACTTGATGGCTATCGGGTTAGATATGAAAACTTGAAGATGGATGACAATGAAAGAATTGCTACATTTATGGAGAGAGTAAATGAGATTGTCATGGGAATTCAATGTTGTGGAGGATCTCTGAGTGAAGATGAAATAGTTTCCAAAGTCTTGAGAGCCATTCCACCGGTTTACAAGATGAAGGCAACTGCAATTAATGAGTTGGGAACAATGGCAAACACCTTAGTTAACAAAGACATTTTGATTGGGAAGTTATGTGCTTTTGAGCTCAAAGAATTTGGACCTTCTGGAGCTGCAAAATCTGAACCTTCTTTTCATGCATTATCATCACATCATCATCATCATCATCTATCGACAAGAATGATTGAAAAGACCTATATGAAAAGGAATTGGAAGACATGAGGAAAGAAGATGAAGAATTTGAGCAACTTGAAGCCTTATTTACTAGAAGAGTACCTAAAGGACCGACAGGAAGTAAGTATGAAGGAAAACCACCTTTTAAATGTTTTTCATGTCATAAGATTGGTCATTTTGCATCTAGATGTCCTGAAAGGAATGCAAGATTTGAGGAAAGAGTTAAGAAATCTTTTAACCCTAATCAGATCATATACAAATTCAAGAGAAACAAATAATGCTTCATAGCGGATGAGGAAGGAGTAACTGATGACTCTAAGGATGAACCAACATAAGACTTTGCTAGTGGATCCAACAATGGAAAGGAATGGGTGTTCTATGCCCTAAAAGAAGATGAACTTGTACCAGCTATCTTGAATGAAGAGAAGGCCCTGGAAGCAAAAGTTGAAGATAAGGATGAATGGGTAATTGATAATGGATGCTCACATCATATGATTGGAGATAAAAGATAATTTATGTCCTTGCATGAATACAATGGCGGTCAAGTAAGATTTGGAGATGAAAAAACATGTATGATCAGAGGTAGAGGCACTATCTCTCTGGATGGTAAGCATAATACTGACAATATCTATTATGTAGAAGGTTTAAAGCATAATATTTTGAGTGTTGGTCAATTGGTGGACAAAGGATTCCAACTTCAATTCAAGGATAGAAAATGCAAAATCATTAACAAGACTGGTTTGGAGATTGCTACCGGTACTCAGACTAGAGGTAATATTTTTCACCTAAACACTGGTAATAAGACTTGTTTGATTGCTCCTATTGATGAGAGTTGGTTATGACATACGAGGTTGTATCATGTTAATTTTGATTGCATTGTCAAGATTAGTTCAACAAAGGCAGTTAGAGATTTACCTAAGATTATGAAGCCTCATAATCTTGTATGTAAGGAATGTCAATTGGAAAAACAAGTTAGAACTACTTTTAAGAGCATACAAGATAAATCTAATGATGTTCTTGATTTGATTCATACTGACTTATGTGGTCCAACAAGGATTAGAATCTTTCAAGGTGGTAGATACTTCATGCTGATAATTGATGATTATTCTAGAATGATGTGGGTGACTTTTCTTAGGGAGAAGTTTGAAGCTTTTGATAATTCAAGATCTTTAAAGTGAAAGTTGAAACTGAAACTAGATTGAAAATAAAATTTCTAAGATTAGATCAAGGCGGTGAGTTCACTTCTCATGAATTTAATCGTTATTGTGAGACAAATGGAATTAGGAGACAATTATTTGTACCTAGGACTCCTCAGTAGAATGGAGTGGTGGAAAGAAAGAATATAACCATTTTGGGTGCAGCAAGAACCATGATGATGGAAGCCCAATTGCCTCATATCTACTGGAGAGAAGTAGTGACTATATCAGCCTACACATTCAACATAGTTCACATCAAAGGTGAAACCGATAAGACTCCTTATGAACTATGGTTTGGACATACACCTACTATTAAATATTTCAGAATTTTTGGAAGTAAATGTTATATCAAAAGGGATGATTCAATTGGAAAGTTCGATCCTAGATGTGATGAAGGAATATTTCTTGGTTATTCTAATAAAAGCAAAGCATTTAGATGTTATAACAAAAGATTATAGATAATTGTGGAAAGTGCAAATGTGAAAGTGGATGAGTAATACAAAAATCATTCTATATCATATGATAGGGAACTGGGAGTAGAAATGATCATAACTGAACCGACAATACCTTAAACGATACAGGACACTAGAATTGTTACACCAACATAGTCAAAAAACTTAACTGTGACTGATGATTAGATCAGTGAACTTGAAGTTCAAATGACTCCAAGGTATGTCAGATCAAACCAATATGAAGATCAAATCATTGGAGATAGGAACAAGGGAGCTATGACTAGAAGTAGACTAGCTAATGAAGAGATATGTCTTATTTCTCAAGTTGAACCGACAACTGTTATTGAAGCTTGTAGAGATAAACATTGGTTAAAGGCTATGAAAGATGAATTAGATCAGATAGAGAAGAATGAAACTTGGACTTTAGTTCCCCGGCTAGTGAAAACTTTAGTGGCTAATATTCACCAATTGGCTATTTTTTGAAATTTGGGAATCAAGTTTGGCTAATAATTTCAACTTTTAAGGTGATCCAAATCGCCACATTTTTACAAATTTTTATTTTAATGTTATTTAAATCACCAAAGAATTTATTTTATTATTATTTTTAACTTAAAGATTCGCCATAATATTTGATACATGATTGGATCGGATTTGCCAACATTTTATAATTTATTGTAGAAATCCAAATTAATTCACCAATAATATATCATAATTATTAGTTACTTTAGGGTTATATCAACAATCTATTGTTTCCACCATTGATTTAAAATATAATCTAATGACCTTCATTGTATTCCATGAGGTAAAATGTACCTACAAGTTGTAATGCTCGTGGGGTTTGAAATTGCTTTTGAATTGTTGACTTCAATGAAAACCAATGGTCTAAAAGCAATTTTTGGCTCATGAGTATTACAAATTGTTTGTAAATTTTATCTCACAAAATAGAAAGAGGGATATTAGATTATTTTAAGTTAATGGTAGAAACCAAATAAAGTATAGTCTAACCCTTAAACTCATTAAATGATTTCAACCTTCATGCCTTTACTTTTTTATAAAAGATTATTTTAAAATGAAAGGAAATCAGATAGTAATTAATGCATACAATGATTATTTTCTACCAAAAAAATTGATATAAACAAATTTGCCAATAAAATTAATTTTTTTTTTTATAAAAAGGAAAGATTCACCAATAAACATTATTATTTTTAGAAATATTAAATATTTGCCAAGATTTTATACAATTTTTTGAGGCTGTAGCTATTCTGGCTCCAAAACGACATGCCTCTATATGATGCCGAAGGCATACCATTCAAGTACGACAAGTCCATGAGAGTGATGTTGCTGGGATCCACAGATGTCATGGAGGAATTTGCACTAGCGATGATGTGGATGATGTTGCCAGTTTGCGTTTGATGAAAAAGCTTGCTCGCGGTTAACATTTTCTCGGTCGTTGTCACCGCGATGCGATGGTTACATCGGGTGAGGTGGTTTACATTTTCGGTGACCGCCACTTTTGATTTTTGTTTTTGAATGGCCACACGGCCATTTTTTTGGCTAACCTGCTTTATTGCATCCACGAGTCGACTAACATTGGTGGTCACGTGTTATGGGCACATTTTTCAATTAACTTTTTTTTAAATTTTGAATAAAAACTCGATTTGGCAAAAGTTGAAAATATATTTCATCTGGGAGCTGCATGTAGAATGCAGTGGTGGAGGCGAAACAAAATATTCGACGGTGTAAATTCATGTCGATCGTGGCATGACATTGTCCTCGGTTGAATCACTGAGCGAAGGAGTTGTGCTTCAATTGTAGTTATAGGTATGCATTATCAAAATATCTGTGGCTCTGAAGGGGAGGACAAAATCCGACCACATACATAACGTGAGTTGTCTGGGTATATTGTTATCACCTGTTAACACGTGGTTTTTTTCATGTGTAGGGAGGAGGTACCATAGGGCTTGCATAGGGGGGTAGTATGATTGAAGATTGTTGTGTAGGGTTATGGCTGTATTGATAAATTCAAACCCTAACAGATAACGATAGTTTTATGATTCCTTTGTCAACCCTATGTTTTTTATTGTAATTTTTTATATCATTTTTGTATCATAGAGGTGGTTGTGAGTGTGGCCTTGGGAGGTGTCAAGAGTACAACAATTTGGGTGGAGGCTTAGATGACTGCGGTAATTTGAAACCCTAAGATATTCAATAATTTTTTTTATTTGCTGTGTCATTTTGTGATCTATCTGTGAAAATTAGGCATTATTTTACATCATGGTCATGTCAGGATACCAAGGTTCCCTGTTTGTGGTTTGGCGGAGTGAAGAAGATCTACATAATTTTACAGGTATGTATATTTCCATAATTATATGTGTCAGTTTTACATAGTGAGCAGAGTTGTTAAAGATGAAATGCTCATTCTTATACATGCACATTAAAAGCCAGAAAAAAATAAACAACCACTGGTGTGTGTGTGGGTTTGGCAGGTTGTGTATATTTTGGCTCATTGTTGAAGGGCGTCCAATTTTTGAAAGCTTGATTGTTGATGGCTGATTTTTGGGATTTTGTTGAAAACCTTCAGGGTTTGCATTGTTTGTTTTTGGTTTGGCGTGTGCTAGTATATATATGTCAATATGAAGCAATATACACACAAACATGTCCTCTGCAATACAGAGGAAAACGACAGAATAAAACATAGATAAAAGAAACCATGGAAATATTATGCTTTGTTTCCATTATTCTCAGGTGCTCATTAGATAAAAAAAAGAAGACCTAACCCTAGTAGTCTTTAACCCTAACATGACGGTATGCATCTATTATGGCTCCAAAATAGGCAAATATTCGACATAGGCTGAAGCTATTCTGGCTACATATAGAGGCAAATAAGAAACACAAACAAACAATGCAAACCTTGATGATTTTAAACAAAATCCAAACCGAAACAAGAAAAATGAGTTATAGAGGCAGATTTCAACATACCCCAAGCCGTAGCATGACACAGAAAACTGTAGTCCCATAAATCCCCCTTCAACAATGAGCCAGAATAGACGTAGGCTGCTTCAATAAGGATCCCTTCAACAATAATGTTTTTCGTTCGTGCATTAGTCTTACCTTTTCCATGTTAGGCAGATTAAAAAGGCGAAATGTTTGCTATCATCAAACAAACAACAGATCAACTCCTAAACAGGAGCAGGTCACACACAATCAAGGAATGGTTGTGTGTGGGGGAAAAAACGAGACTAGGTTATCATGCCCTAATCCTACCTTTTGACACACATTACGGAATACGAAAGAGCCTAGAGGTATCACATAATTGGCTACTTCTTTTTGTGAAAGAGAGAGCCACGGGCTACCTATTAGGATTTCTATTCCTTTGTTGTAATTGAAAGATAAGATTATGCAAGTTCAATTCCTAACCCTAAAATGCAAGTATGAACTGATAACAAGATTGCAGAATTGAACTTAAACAATGGAAAGCTGTAAACACAAAGAAAAGACAAGAATGCAGATGCGTACCCAGAGTCAAAATTTGATTGAAAATGTTTGGGATGGGGGCGCGGGCGCCACTGTCCTGATTCTGTCCCGGAACTACACCTGAAACTGCTGTTTTGCACTCTGGAAAACTGTCTGAAATATTGTCTGTCAGGAGGACCAAGGCGCCCAGTGCCTCTATCCTAGGGACCAAGGCACCCAACGCCCCTGTCCTAGCAGGACCAGGGTGCCCCACGCCCCTGTCCTGGTCTTTTGCTCTGCAATTTGGTGTGGGGTGCTGTCTCGACCTGCTTTTCCCGGATCTGCAACTTGCGGCGTCGTCCGAGTCCCGAAACCTGCACTTGTATCTGACAAAGGTGTTTGGGCGGCTATATAGGGTTTTGCCTTAGTCAAACCCCCGCTTCGGTGATTTTCACCTCCACGAATAGCCAAGTTGTATTGTAAAAGTAATGTGTGTGCAGACCTTGTGTGTGTGTAAGATCTAAAATGCAAGTAAGCAAACTAGAGCAACCTAGAAAGTAAACCCTAATTGCTTGTAAATGATAATGTAAATGCTCTAAATCAAGATGCAAAGTGATCTAAAGCATGGATAAATGATATATTGAAGCTTATGCAAAGACATGAAAACAACATGAAATCATACCCAACCCCCAAGGGAGAGGTACAAGCCAATCTTTAGTCGGTAATCTCCTATTGTTCTTCAATGTCTTCCAAGCCCTAAATGGATGAATGGAATTGATAAATGCTTGATAGAGGGATGTTGAATGTTGTTGAAGTCTTCAAAGGTCTGCTCTTTCGTTGCATATGAGGTTCCTGAAAACAAAATTCCGATCCTTTCAAATGAAGAAAGAGAGCTCTTATGTATGAACCCTAGGTCGTAATTTCGTCTTTTGGCCGACCTAGAGATTGAATCTCCCACCAATTTCTTGGGGTTAAGCTTTATTTTATGATTGGATCATGCTCCTAAAATTTTGGGAAAAATGTCCGGGACCGTGTGCACTCCGGGTGCCATGGTCCCGACAACTTTTCACCAAATTTTCAGGGCCGTCAAATATGATGATTTTAGAGAGAATCCCGAAGTTACAGGTGATTTCGAGATGTTTTGACCCCCGAAATCAAGCCCCCAAGTTCAAAATAGGACTTAATTAGGGTTTTTGATTAGATGATGTATTGGAGGAATAACATGAAAAGGGGCACACTTTAATGAAAGGGCCCGACTTTGTGATGTGAAGGATGATGAAATAGGACCTTAGACCTAATTAATTTGATTAATTAAGTGCTAAAGGAGAAATGCAATGCAAAATGTAAAATGCACCAAGGCGGGTGCTAAACTAGGTGTGAAATTG
This sequence comes from Cryptomeria japonica, assembly GCF_030272615.1. NCBI lineage: Eukaryota > Viridiplantae > Streptophyta > Pinopsida > Cupressales > Cupressaceae > Cryptomeria > Cryptomeria japonica. The sequence goes on along the minus strand of NC_081408.1, from coordinate 78,842,337 downwards.
TACCACCCTAGCAAGTGCGTACAATTTACGACGCTACAGGTTGCATCAACCAGTCAATTTGAGGAGTCTATTTGCATCAAAAGGCAAACCATAACATGTAAATGAGGTCAAGAGAATGTAAAAGAAGCTCAACTTGAAACATAACATTTTACCTCACTTTCTCTTTCATGTAGCTATTAGGTGCTTGCCACTTGTATTTGCATATATATTTATTCTTGGACATGTATGTTGATGCATGTCATTGGTACGATAGGTCCTTTTTGGAGCCAGAATAGATGCGTCTCATGTATGTTGATTCATTTCATTGGTACAATCTCATTTTGAAGCTAGAATAGACATGTCTGACACAAGTTGGAAGCACCTAATATCACTCGAAAACTGCAGAATAAACATATATGCAAATATATGTGGGAGGCTATTTGTATTGTGGCTCGACAGTGGACCTATCGTACCAACGAAATGCATTGACATACATTTTTGAGACATGCATACCATGCCAACTTGTCATGGTGCTCGGACCCATGGTATGTGATGTGGAGTTGTTGTCGAGCTCTTGGTTTCACTCCTCGGGGCCCACACAAAATTTTGTGGACATACCAGAGGATGACTGTGGCAAGCTTCATGGTTACCGCTGATTTATTGTGCATAAAATGCACATTAAAATCTTGTGAATGAAGGAATTGCGTTCGGATGACATCCCGGTAGGAAGAAGAGGCTGTGGGCTGCAAAACTTGGTATGTTTGTCAGAGAAAAGACTAGCATGAAACTCAAGTTACTCTCACAGCGAGACGCCTCTATTGTGGCTGCAAAAAACAATATGGGGGGACTAACACCCCATGTTCGTGGTAGGTTTTTAATCGTAGGTTTTGCATTTGATGGCTGCTTTTGTCTAACAAAACATTGTTAGTCTGTATGATTTGTCTATTTTGGAGCCAGAATAGACACAACCTCTCAGACCATTGTTCATGTACGGTTGTGATTTGATGTAGCTAACAGCGGTGAAGCCAAAGCCTAACACGTGATGCAATTTACAATTGGAGTTGGAGTTAGTCAATAACAAGGCTTGAGAATAGATAAATGCTACTGCGTGTTAGTGACTTGTTATTCAATTGCAGCCATTGAATGTAAAATATAGTGTAAAACATGTGAGTAAGCTACGTGTTAGTTGGACCATAGCGTTGATTTCGAGTCAGAATAGAGGCATCAATCCTTGAGCATATAGCAACAGTACAAAGATAGGTGGCTGATATAGATAGCTCTAACACTATGGCAAATTGACACATATAATTTAGGTGATATAAATTACTTAGCGGTAGTTTATATTGAATGTTAAACTGCATTTTTATATATGAACATGTAGGTTCCTTTTATGTCTTTTGAAATGCATTTACTTCCCAATGTAGACTACCACTAACATTAGTTATCCATGCAGGTTGTTGATTTTCAAGGACTATTGAGTAGTCCCCCAACAAACATCCAGACGTTTCTAGGTTGTTGCTCTCTCTCCCTTCTTTAATACTACTTGAACTGTAATATTTGTCCCCTTATTAATAATCTTTGGGCTTGTGCAAATTTTTGAAAGGGGCTTGTTATATATATATAGTTTGTTGTATATAATTTTTTTATGCGATACAAATGTATGTATAAATTTCATTTCTTGATCATGTAATATTAATGTCCTTACTTTTACTGAATTTGATAATGATGAAAATGAACAATGCAATTGGTTGATGCCTTATATTATATGCTATAGATGCACCATATTAGACAATAAGATATAATTTTCCAACTTGAATGTAGTACGATTGTTATTATGGATCTTTGAGTCATGAAACCAGTGTTGTATATATGAACCAAAAATCTTGATTGTTGTGAACTATGTGTTATAAATTTGTATATATTCTGTTGATTTACATGAGAGTGTTTATGTTCATCCCAATGTATTTGTATATCTAGATTATTGATGTTCGTGATGTTTGAGAAGTACATGTGTTCGATGATCCAACTCTGATTTGAAATGTTATTTGGGGTTCTGTTTCAGATGTCTCCAGTTGGCATGATGAACTCCTCACGTGTCTATCCTTCACAATGTTTTTTTTTTCTTTTCGTAACTTAAGACTACGTTTTTAATAAATAATAATATTCCCATATGAACAAAGAGATGGAAGCTTTAGAATGGATACTCATTTCAAAAGACATGTGTCTTTGGAATAATGAATTGGAGGTCTCTGTACCCATTAATTATCATTAAAGACTTTGTTAATGATAATGAATCCCTGTGTATTCTCTGACATAGATTGACCATCTTGATTGCTGCACACTCATTTTACACCGTCGATTTTGCAATTAGCAGCTGCGATTGACTAACCTGTCGCTAACACACTGTAGGAAAGGTCCGTTTTGGAGCCAGAATAGATGCAACCAATGCGTTAAGCATGTTTTGCATCCTTCTTTATCAATCGTTAACAAAGTCTAGTTTTTGTGTTGTATTTTGGATGGGGAGAATACAGGAAGCCTTTTTAATAACATTGGCGATGGATCATAGTCATTATTTTGTTGCAGTTGCAATGAAATATGTTCTACAACGGAATATCATGGATAGTTTATGGCTAAACCGTTAGATGGGTTGTACATAACACAATGACATGCTAACTTTGTATTTCAATATGGGAATAACCAGTCGTGTGTTGGTTGTGTCAATTGTGGTGTTATTGATAGTGTGAAGAATATGAATTACATTTTTTTTTGTTGCAATTCAATCATGTCAATTGCATTCCGAAAAAGGTTGAGGGAAAGTGCTGATCTTGATTAAGGGTTATTGGAGAAAAAGGTAGATGATCTCTTGGGAGTTGGTCGCATTCACTTTCGAATGACACGTGACATTGGCCTGCCTATCAGCTAAGTAGTTTTAATGGATTATGCAACATGTAGTTGCTTGGTGTTGTTACTGTTTAACGCTTGTGACTGGAGAACCAATTTATATACCTAGGAGAGAGTTGGGCTTTCATATGCAGGACTAGTTTGGCCTTCATATCTGAAATATTCAGGAGTTGGGCTTTCACATCTGGGAGTAGTTGAGAATTCAAATCTGAAAGAGTTGGGAGTTGGGCTTTCCGATGCACGACCAGTTGGAGATTCAAATTTGAAAGATTTAGGAGCTAGGATTTTACATCCAGAACTAGTTGAGGATTCAAATTTGAAAGTCAGGAGTTGGGCTTTCAGATGTGCGACAAGTTGGGGATTCAAATCTGAAAGATTCAGGAGTTGGTCTTTCACATCTAGGACTAGTTGAGGATTCAAATCTGAAAGAGTCAGGAGTTGGGCTTTCAGATTCGAGACTAGTTGGGGATCCAAATCTGAAAGAGTTAGGAGATGGGCCTTTAGGTCAGGGACTAGTTGGGGATTCAAATCTGAATGAGTCATGAGTCAGGTCTCCAGTTTTGAACCCATTGTCAAGTCGACTTCTCAGTGATTGCACAACCACACTGGTAATTATTTATCATTGCATTATATTTTTTTTCCATCATTGCATGGCATGTTTGCTGGAAGTTGGGATTTATAAGTGGAAATGTAGATATATACATGGGCATAAAATGCATCGATGATGTGTGCTATTTGTAATACCCTAAAAATGGTCATCTAAACCATGAGCCCCTAATTTTGACAACATCACCAAGGTCCTAACCAAAGGCAATTAAATAAATCTTGAGCACACAATTAATTTCCAAAATCATCAAAGTCACATGGAAAAATAAATCAATCAATATTAATTTAATTAATTGATCATTCCATGTAAATCATTTAAAACAATTATCTTATTTATTTTATTAAATATCCTAGCATATTTAATTAAATAAATCAATTATGAGCACAAATCTTTCAAAAAGGAAATAAATCAAGAAAGGGGAATTGGAAATTATGAGCACAAATCTTCAAAAAAGGAATTAATTGACCAAGAAAGAATTAAAAATTGAGAAAGAAATCAATTGGAGATAATCTTGAAAAACAAATTAAAAATTGATAAATAATCTCAAAGAAAGCAATTAAATCTCAAAATTGAATGAAATAGAGAATAAATCAGTTTTTTCTGATTTTATCTTAATTTTAGTTCAATTTCCTTTAAAATTGAGAAAAGGATCCAATCACATCAATTCACCTGGATTGTGCATCCTCTTGGAAAATCTTGACCGCTCATCATCATTTCATCTCAGCCTTTGGTTTCTTTATGAATTTTCTATAAATTCAGGCTGTCATCTCTCATTCAAAAATCCTGGAGAATATATTGTTATTATACTATTTTTGCCCTAGGTTCATTGAGAATATTGCAAACATATTTAGATCATTTATTTCTTAAATCTTGTTAGATTAATCTTGCATCCATCTAGCATTAATATCATGCTCATATAGATTAAAATCCTTCGTCTTGGTGTAGTCTAGTCACTAGATTGCTTATACAAATCTGGGAGCAATCTTATACTCTCATCTTTTAGAAGGCAATGGGTCGATTTGTTATGGTTTTCATATTCATGCTTATATCTGTCTATCCATACATGTAATGACTTAATTGAAGTGTTGTGTATTCTAGATATAGATATAGGTCCACTTTTCACACACACATTTCTGGCGCCCACCGTGGGGCCAAAAACTACTTTTCAGCCTCAAAATCATTCTTTTTATCCTGCAGGTTTCGTCCATACAATCTCTGCGAAACATCGTACGAGCAGTTTCACTGCATCGTACGACATTATATTGAAGCCTATAGTTTATCGTATGACATAATATTATACCTTGTTATTTGCCATGCGAATTGGAATATGGACTCGTACGACATACTGTTTCTGGTTGTTCGATTTTATCCTCTGTCATCCCGTGCTAATTTCTGACTCATACGATAAAAGTTTTTTGTCATTCCATTTTATGAGAATTGTCGTATTATTCTGTTTTCTGTTAGATTAAAAGTAACTTTCACTTTTCGAGGTTTTTCTTGAATTAAATTTTGATTATGCTAACGCTGACCTTGAATTGTCTTATGTTTGCCTCGTATTTTCACAACCTAACCAATTTCTTGCAGGACGCTTGTTAGAGAAATTTATCAATCAAAGATATGCTTGTCAAAGAATAAAAACAACATGACTACTGATATGTTGTTTTTGTAGGTTGCCTAAAGAGAGATCAATCAAACATTGTGTATTCTTTAATTTTTTAGGCACCTAACTTGCTATCTGGTTAATGAACAAATCTGTCTTTTGTGTTTTTAGAAAATTCTGAGAGGTAGGAGAGTATGCTCTTGTCTTTTTTTAAGACAATCAGAAATCTAGACCCTTAAGGTTTTTTCTTTGTTTGAGATTTGTACATCTTTGGTAGGCCTGCCCTCCCAAGGGGTTGAAAAACTCTTAAAGCCGTTATGGCCAGTGTGAGGGGAATGACCTAAGTGGGAATGACTAAATGCCAAGTACTCTAGCCCACTATAAAATAAACGTGATTTGATGAAAATCAAGTCAATGACAGTGCTCGAGAATAGCTCTCCTCAGTACCTTTGGGTATATTGAACCTTGGTTTTCAAGGCTGGGAGACCTCTTAATTGAGTTTATACCTCGATGCGCCGAACGGAACCCTTACTAGATCCAATTAAAAGTAGAAGTTACCCGATTCACCTCTAAAGGTTGATAATCTTTGTGCAAGAGCGATAGTAACTCTCCCAAGACACTTGCCATATCATGCCCCCATTAGCATTTGGAGTCGGCTAATACGACATTGAGAATCCATTGCGTGAGACTCAACAGCCCTATTCTGATTAGCTATTGGGTGTGTACCTAAGTCAACAAGCAAAGGTTTTCTTCTCTAAGCCAACTTCCATAGGGTTTGCATGCTGTGATTGGAGTTACTATTTATCTTACGTGTTTTCTATGTTTTCATCCCTGAAACTAAAACTAGAGAAAACTAATCAAACAAATCAACAACTTAGTGATAAAACTCTATCCATGTCGAAGCTAGTCTACCCTGGTTAGAAATCAGTCCACCTCAGAATTGGTCATACTCAGCAATAAAAAAACTCAAAATTTTTGTCTCTGTCCTGTTAACAGTCGTACGAGCTTGATCATTTGTCATCCTGCACCATATCCTGTGTCGTATGAGTATTCTAAATTGTCATCCGAGCTAAATCCTCTTTTGTACAAGACCCAGTAGTCTGTCATTTAGGCTAAATCCTATGTTGTACGAAACATAACTGCACCGAATCTTTTGTCATTTGGGACCTGCCCATTTGTCGTACGGTATTAGGTAGCAACTCGTACGAAAGAAAACTATTGTCATCCTTAAGTTGTTATACTGTCATACGCTCTTAGAAATTCTATCGTATGAGTCTCTGATTTGGCCAGTCCAGAATAGTCAAACTTGTCTAAAATAGTATATAGCAAGCCTAAAATTGGTTATCATCCTCCTGAGCATAAACAACCTTGATAGTGGACCCTTGCCATTGTATTGCACGATTTTGTCGATCATCTTTAAGCTAGTTCAAACAACATCTTATCAAAATCTAAGTTAACTTAGATAACGTCTTACACAGGATAGATCATTTCTAAAACCAGACCAGATCTTAGTTACTTCACTCAATCACTACGTTAAATGAACTACCAGCTACAATTTGATCTTGACTTTTGCAAAACATTTGGCTCTTGGTCTTGTCGGTCACAAAATGCCTGTTCAAACCAGAAACTCTCTGATCAAAATAGACAAAGGAAAAGAAAGACCCTTTTCATCAAAAGACAATCCATTCTTTGTGGAAAAACCCTTTTACAATAAACCATCCTCATCACAGATACCAGTTTATGATCTACCAATCTTTGGTCAGCCCCTATCTCCCACCATGTCTGGGGAAAGGCAAGAAAGAGAGGCTAATACTTTAGCAATCATGCCACTGACATTGATTCCTCATCGACAGAGTCTGAGCTTCCTGAACCTCCTAAAGCCGAAGTACATAGATGCCAGAATGATAAAGAATTCCAAAAAATGACGAAGGTCATCATGGCTAGGGAGAAAGAAGACTATTTCCTAGAATTAGCAAAGCAAGGTGCCAACCTCCCTACTGGTTATAATGTGGAGACCCTCATTGCTAAAGAGGAAGAGACACCATGGGGAAAAATAAGCAAACAAATGCAAACATTACAAACTGTAGTCACAAAACTAAAAAACAAAGATAAAACACCAAAACAATATTCTCTTGACACAATATGCCCATTCCCATTTGATAAAAACCTTTACATGTCTCCATTTTCTTCACGAGTTGAGATCCCAAAATTTGACAAATATGATGGTACCTTAGATCCTCAAGATCATGTCAGAGAGTTGTGTGCCACCTGTATGGAGTTCATGCACGACCATGTTGGCATTTGTGATAATGATGTTGTGATTTTCATTGATGGACACACACTTGCTTTGAGATCACTTTTTGTATGTATGAGTTATGCTCAACCGGTATTTGTTCCAAACCGGTATTATGTATTATAATCTTTAGACTATTGGTGTTTTGCAGAAAGTGTTTACAGATCTCAAGCGGTATGAGGACCCAAGTGGTATGAGGACCCAAGTGGTATGAAGACCCAAGTGGTATGAAGACCTCAAACGGTTCGAGGATCCCAAAGCAGTATGAAGAAACAAAGCGGTTGTTATCATTTTTCCTAGTCTTCATTTTTGACAAACTGGTAATTAGTAAAATGTGTGAACCAGTAATAGGTAAATATATGAATCAGTATTACTCTGTGATGAGTTACCAACCACTATTATTTTTGTGATGAGTTATCATCCATTGACACTTTGGTAGTGATTCTGTGTCATGTTACAAAATGTGTCCAAATGCACTAAACCTAGGAGATTGCAATGTAATCCTATTGGACCAACATGAAATCAGATTCCTTTTTAAGGACATCATGTCTAGGATTTTAGATGAGAGAGTTGTTAGGGTTTTTAGGTGGTTGATGAGGTTTTTGCATGTACGATCACAGAAGAAGAATAGGTCTATGTGAAGAAATAGAGTGTGAAGATTTTGAAGACTGAAGTAATGCTGAGATGCATTAACAATGAGCTATCAAGGATCTAACCAAGCATACTGTGCTAGTATTTAGATCACTCACTTGTTGATTACTCACATCTTCGACAAGTCTGAAACCCTTAACCGGGTAAGCTTGGCAAAGCCTTTGTAAATCCTCTAACAAGGTGGTTCACAATTGTGGATCTGAAATCCTCTCACAAGGTAGTCTTTAATCGGACTTATCTCCTAACAAAGATTGAAATTCCTAACAGGATCTATTCTGGTGAAGAACATTGTATGACCTTAACCGGTTTGGTTACTATTCTGCAGATAGTTACTTGTGAGTTTCATCTCACCGTGGTTTTTCCCATTTGGGTTTCCACATCAAAATCTCTTGTGTTATGGTGATTGTGCTTCTGTGGTTGAATGCCTTATTTGATGTTTGGTTTGCATTTGTGTTAACCAGTTTGTTAGTAAAACTGTTATACCGGCTTACTGCTAAACTGTTTAAGTGTTTGAGTTCAGTAATTTTTTGTATACTAATTCACCCCCTCTTAGTATTCATCAATTGGTATCAGAGCTGACCTTTCTATAAGTTTAACCACTTGGAAAGAGATATGGGGGAATACACTATGAGGGAACTTACTCATCAGTTCACTCAGACTGAGAAAGCCTATGATGAACTCAAAATCAAGTATAAGGCCTCTTTGGTAAAAAGAAGAGAGCATGCCGAGATACTGATGGAGCTTACTGAAAATAGTTCCTCTGATGAAGCAGACATGGAAGCCCTAGTTGAAGAAGTTGAAAAACTAAATGAATCTAATGCTAACCTAAGAAGGGAACTGGAAGGACTGACTATCAAAATGTGTCAAGATCTTGAGAATTGAGGAAAGCTGAAGATCTAGTAAAAGACAAAGATCATGAGATCTCCAAGCTGAAACAAGAAACTAGTGCACTTACCGATCATCTCCAAGAAAGTAAAGTAGAAAAAGAAGAAATTCAAGGTGAAATAAACATGGCTATTTCTAAAAATGCAACCCTGAAGGAATCCAATGCTGCTATTTCCAAAGAACTCACTGAGTCAAAGGAAATACTTGCCAAATTCAATAAGAGCACTATTAAGCTAGAACAAAAGCTTGAATCAGAAAAACCAGTAAACAATACCACTGGACTTGGTTTTTCTAGTTATGAGGAAGGTGAGACCTCTAGAACAAAAGATGGAGCATCAAAGAAGCAATCGGCACCAAAGGATAAAGGTAAGCAAAAGTTCAAACTGTTAGGTCCCAAGGACAACTGAGAGGGGGCGGGGTGAATCAGTTGTCTTAAAACTTTATACCAAAATCAACTTAAACAATTTACTGCTTAATACCTGTGAGACAGTCTGATATACCAGTGACTAGAATTAATAGATAAGTGCAATACCGGTAAAGATTAATGCATGAAACCAAAACATAAAATCATCCACAACACATGACACCAATATTTGTATGTGGAAACCCTGTAAGGGGAAAAACCACGATGGGAAACCTTACCCACAATCAGATGATACTACTGCAGATAGTATGTGTACATAAATGGGGTCTGCACATGCAGAAAGGTCAAGTGCCTAGAGCTCACTGCTCAAACACAAATGGGAGTCACACTGACTACAGTTGGATGGTTAAATCCAATAAAATGTACTGCTCAAAATAACATCTTCATATGCTGGATTCAGTGTTGGTGTAATGCTCATATGCTTTTACAAAAACCTAGCTTCACGTTCAAATGATGTCTTCATGTATAGCTCTGCTTAATCTCACATACACCTTCACACAAAACCTTTTTTCGCATTCCACACTTGAGCTTACAATTAAGACCTTACATTTATACCATAACCTAAGACCATTTTTAGTAGGTCGGCTCTACAAGATATTACGATAAAACATTTTACAAATAATTCAACATCCGATGCAATAACCGATTGAACATGTCGACTTAATGCATTTACAACATTAATTAATCATCTCCATAGCATGTCATACTGATCTGGAAAAGATAAACCTGTCGGTGTAACCTTGGACCTATTTGTCGGTAACAACAAATATGCAAATATGATTATGTTAATAAACAAATCTCCAAGATAAGATGTCCAAACAATGTCTTCGACATTACCAAGTGTTTTCCATGCCATTCCAAGTGCTAGTGAACAATGTATCCTGTCGGTGTACAATATACCAATGATTGTGCAATAATCACTTGTCTGCCGATGAATGTTGCTTGATCTCCAAAGTGCTTCAGTAGGTGTTGACATCAATGACAAAACCATACCAAAATACCAACAATCTCCCCCTTTGGCATTGATAGAAACACGATGGAAAAACCATTAAAAGTGCCAAAACAGAAATGCCATGTATAAAAACCAACAATCTCCTCAAAGTAACAATCTCTCCCCTTGAGAGTAACATGAGTTTCCTTACTGTACCAATTTTCAGATAATGTTTTTCCATAGACATCTCTCTCCCTTTGACATCAAATGCCAAATTTACAATAAAATACCAATTGTTATTAGATACCAATTGTTAATTGTTATAGTCCACATACAAAATAACAATCAATTTCAACATACCAACTACTCCCCCTGAGAAGTAGCTTCCTCATCAAAGCCAGCATAGGATATATCTCTGTTTATTCTTTCGGTTGATGACAGACATCAACTCTCTAAGTATCTACTGTTGGGGGTATGACACCAAGTTGTTCTCTGAGATACTCAAAAGTCTCCTTAAGCAAAGGTTTAGTGAAAATATCTGCAAGCTGTTCTTTAGTATTCACATAAACCAGTTGTATTTCTTTTGCTTCAACTTTTGCCCTTAGAAAATTCAGTTTGATAGAAACATGTTTTATTTTAGAATGTAATACCGGATTCTTAGATATATCAATTGCTGCTATGTTATCACAATAGATAGTTATAGGTTCCTTTCATTTTACCTTTAAGTCTTTCAACATTTGTTTAAGCCAAAGTACCTATGTACAGTTTGTTGCTACTGCAACATATTTTGATTCTGCTGTTGATAAAGATGTACAACTCTATTTCCAAGAAAAAATACTCCTTCGGTGGTGCTTTTTCTGTCATCCACATCTCCTGCCCAATTTGCATCTGTGTATGCACATAGGTTAAAGTTTTCATCTCTAGGATACCATAATCCAAGATTTGTAGTGCCTTGTAGGTACCTGAAAATCCTTTTTACAGGTGATTCATGATTTTCTCTAGGATTACTTTGAAATCTTGAAACAATACATACTACATTCATAATATTAGGTCTTGTTTGTGTTAAATACAGTAAACCTCCTATCATAGATTTGTACCTTGTTGGATTAACTGGTGTAGATTCATCTCTTAAAGATAGTTTGTCATTTGTAGTCATAGGTGTGCTTACCGGTTTACAATTCTCCATCCCAAATTTCTCAAGTAACTCCTTTAAGTATTTTGATTGACTCAAAAATATACCTTTGTCAGTCTGTGATATCTGCAATCCTAAAAAGAATCTTATTTCACCAATCATAGACATTTCAAATTCTTGCTGCATTTCAATAGAAAATTCTTTACACAATCTATCTTCTCCTCCAAATACTATATCATCAACTAAAACTTCTATAGCCAAGCTGTCATCATTAGTCACTTTATGTTATAAGTTACTATCAACATTACCTTTAGAAAAACCAATTTTCAAAAGATACTTATCCAATCTTGCATACCAAGCTCTTGGAGCTTGCTTTAATCCATACAAAGCTTTCTTTAACCTACAAACCATATCTTTGTCATCTGTTAAAGAAAATCCATCAGGTTGTTCAATGTAAACTTCCTCCTCAAGATCTCCATTCAAAAATGCACATTTAATATCTATTTGGTATACTTTGTAGTTCTTATGTGCTGAAAAAGCCAAAAACAATCTAACTGCCTCAACTTTAGCTACCGATGCAAAGGTTTCATTATAATCAATTCCTTCCTTTTGAGAATATCCCTTACACACTAATCTTTCTATATTTCTAATAACCTTTCCATCATTTATTTTATTTCTAAATACCCATTTTGTTCCAATTACATTTTTATCTTTAGGCCAGGGAACTAATGTCCAAGTGTTATTTTTCTCAATTTGCTCTAATTCTTCTTCCATAGCTTTAGTCCAATATTTATCTTCACATGCCTCATTAATTGATGATGGTTCAATTTGAGAAATAAGACATACCTCTTCATTTGCCAATCTTCCTCTTGTCATAACTCCTTTGTATTTGTTTCCAATTATCTGATCTTCAAAATGATTCAATCTTACATACCGGGGTGTTTTAGTTTGCTGATGTTCTTCAGTCACAATAGAATTTTTTCAGATGATACCGGTGTAACTGGATCCTCACTCTGTACCAGTGGATTTAGTGTAGGTTAATTTCATATAATTTCTATTGCCAGTTCAGAATCTATATATCTTGAAGTTCCTCTAAATTGTTCATCAATCTTTACATTTGTACTTTCAACAATTTTCTGCAATCTCTTATTAAAACATCTATATGCTTTACTCTTAGATGAATAACCAAGAAATATACCTTCATCACTTCTAGGATCAAATTTTCCAATATAATCATCTCTTCTAATGTAACATTTGCTTCCAAATATTCTGAAGTATTTAAGAGTAGGAGAAATACCAAACCATAGTTCATGAGGGGTCTTACTGGTTTCTCCTTTGATGTGAACTTTGTTAAATGTATAGACTGTTGTGCTTACTGCTTCTCTCCAATATACATGTGGTAGATTTTCTTTTGATAACATACTTCTAGCAGCATCCAAGATAGTTCTATTTTTCCTTTCAACAACTCCATTCTGTTGAGGTGTCCGAGGTGCTGATAGCTGTCTTCTAATTCCATTCACTTCATAGAATGTATTAAACTCCTTAGATGTGAATTCTCCTCCTTGATCTGATCTTAAACATTTGATTTTCTTACCAGTTTCATTTTCAACCATTTCTTTAAACAGTTTAAACTTTCCAAGTGCTTCTGATTTTTCTCTGAGAAAAGTAACCCAACACATTCTAGAATAGTCATCAATGATTAGCATGAAATATCTATCACCTTGTAAGCTTTTAGTTCTAGCTAGACCACATAAATCAATGTGAATTAAATCAAGAGAATTATTATATTTCTCTGGAATACTTTTGAAACTAGCTCTAACCTGTTTTCCAAATTGACATTCCTTACATACTGTATTGTGAGGTTTGACAATTTTAGGTAAATCTCTAACTCCCTTAGTAGAACTGATTTTTACCATGCAATCAAAGTTTACATGATAGAGTCTCTTATGCCATAGCCAACTTTCATCTATATGTGCAATCAAACATGTCTTCTCATTGTTATTCAAATGAAAGATATTACCTCTAGTCTGATTACTGGTTGCAATTTCTAAACCAGTTCTGTTCATGATTTTGCATTTTCCATTCTTAAATTGTAATTGAAATCCTTTCTCAACTAATTGACCAACACTCAAAAGATTATGCTTTAAACCTTCAAAATAGTAAACATTATTAGTGTTATGTTTACCATCAAGAGATATTGAACCCTTACCTTTAACCTGACAAGCTTTGTCATCTCTAAAACTTACTAAACTGCCATTATATTCTTGAAAGTTCAAGAATTTACCTTTGTCTCCTGTCATATGATGTGAGCATCCAGAATCAATTATCCATTCATCCTTTACCTCAATTTTAGCAACCAAGGCCTGTTCTATCAGTTGCACTGCCGGTGCCGGTTGATCTTTTGTTATAGCAACAAAAACCCATCCATTGTCTGCTGGATCTTCATCAGAATCATCAGTTACTCCTTCATCAACAACATAACAAGATTTGTCCTTATTCTTCTTAATTCTGTATCTCTGATATTTAGGGTTAGGCTTATATGTCCTTGTAGCTTCTTCTCTTAGTCTATCATGTCTATTAGGGCATCTTGAAGCCATATGACCAATCTTATTGCAATTAAAACATTTAAAGGGTGCTTTACCTTCATACTTACTTCCAATAGGACATTTAGGCATTTTCCTTGCAAATAGTGCTTCAAGTTCTTCATTTTCTTTCCTACTTTCCTCAAGTTCTCTTGCATAAAAGGCTTTCCAATCAGATTTGTCAAATGATGATGCAGATGATGTTGATGCTTTGAAAGCTAAATCTGTCTTTATAGTAGTAATAGGACCAAATTCCTCAATTTCAAAGGCTAAAAGTTTTCCAATCAATGTATCCCTAGTTACTGATGTATTAGGCATTGTTCTTAACTCATTTATAGCAGTAAATTTCATTTTATATGCCAATGGAAATCCTCTTAAAACTTTTGAAACAATTTCATCTTCACTTAAGGTTCCTCCACAACATTTTATACCCAAAACAATTTCATTTACTCTTTTCATAAAAGCATAAATTCTTTCATCTTCTTCCATTTTCAAACTTTCATACCTGACCTGGAAGCTTTCAAGTTTTGCAATTTTGACTATGGAATCTCCTTCATTCAGTCTTTCCAAATGATCCTAAATAGATTTAGCAGTTGATCTATCTGATAATCCCATGATTTGTTGATCTGATAATGCGCTTAAAAGTGCTTCTCTTGCTTTGCAATCATTTTCTTCATCTTTAGTCAAGTTAGTTGGAGCAGGCTGACTGAGAGTAGCAGCAGTATAACCATTCTTTGTAACATCCCATATGTCCTTCCTAATGCAATTTAGATGTGTCTCCATTCTGATCTTCCATATCCCATAGTTGGTTCCGTCAAGTTTAGGACTGTCCTTCCTAAAATAGTTAGTAGACATTGGATCTCCTCAAGTTGTTAAACTTATGCAAAAGAGGACTAAGCTCTGATACCAATTGTTAGGTCCCGAGGACAACTGAGAGGGGGGGTGAATCAGTTGTCTTAAAACTTTATACCAAAATCAACTTAAACAATTTACTTCTTAATACTGGTGAGACAGTCTGATATACCGGTGACCAGAATTAATAGATAAATGCAATACCGGTAAATATTAATTCATGAAACCAAAACATAAAATCATCCACAACACATGACACCAATATTTGTACATGGAAACCCTGTAAGGGGAAAAACCATGGTGGGAAACCTTACCCATAATCAAATGATACTACTATAGATAGTATGTGTACATAAATGGGGTCTGCACATGCAGAAAGGCCAAGCGCCTAGAGCTCATTGCTCAAACACAAATGGGAGTCACACTGACTACAGTTAGATGGTTAAATCCAATAAAATGTACTACTCAAAATAGCATCTTCATATGCTAGATTCAGTACCGGTGTAATGCTCATATGCTTTTACAAAAACCTAGGTTCACCTTCAAATGATGTCTTCATGTATAGCTCTGCTTAATCTCGCATATACCTTCACACAAAACCTTTTTCACATTCCACACTTGAGCTTACAATTAAGACCTTATATTTATACCATAACCTAAGACCATTTTTAGTAGGTCGGCTCTACAAGATATTGCAATAAAACATTTTACAAATAATTCAACATCCGATACAATAACCGATTGAACATGTCAGCTTAATGCATTTACAACATTAATTAATCATCTCCATAGCGTGCCATGCTGATCTGGAAAAGATAAACCTGGTGGTGTAACCATGGATCTATTTGCCGATAACATCAAATATGCAAATATGATTATGTTAATAAACAAATCTCCAAGATAAGATGTCCAAACAATGTCTTCGATATTACCAAGTGTTTTCCATGCCATTCCAAGTGCCAGTGAACAATGTATCCTATCGGTGTACCATATACCAGTGATTGTGCAATAATCACTTGTCTGCTGGTGAATGTTGCTTGATCTCCAAAGTGCTTCAGTAGGTGTTGACATCAATGACAAAACCATACCAAAATACCAACACAAACCTGTTTCCTTTAATTATCTCAAGGAAGGACACACTGCTAATGTATGTAGAAACAAGGCTTACAATAAATTTCCTTACTTTCTAAACAATAAACCTAGATCCAATAGATTCAATGGAAATTGTTATGCATGAAACAAGTTTGGGCATAGAGCATTTGAATGCAGGTCTGTTATACACAACACTGGAAGATATCCTCAAAGGAGTCAAGGAGTTTTCTTGAACCCTCTGTGAACCGGAATCTAAACTAGTTTAATACCTATAACCATTAGTCAGGTGGTGGTGGCTATCAAGCGGCAACCAGTTGGAGAGCAACTTGTTTGATTTGCCATTGTAGAGGTCACACTACTGCAACATGCAAGAGGAAGAATGGTAGAATGAACAATGGACCATGGAGAGCACCTAGAATGGTATGATATCATTGCAACAAATCGGGACACCCTACCAGAACCTACAGAATGAGAAAAAACATATCAGATGATATACTGGTCACTCTGGAAGGAATGATTGATGTTGAAACTGTTCAAACAGATATGAAGACAACATGGAAGAAGAAACCTGAAGAAGTGTCACAAGAAGAACCAGTTTCTGCACCTAGTTTGGAAGTCGCCGAACCAACAAACTAAGCTTCAGAAATGCTTAGGAGGAACAAATCGGTGAAATGTTCCGAACCCCCAGTTTACACTGGTAAAAGACCTTAACTGGTATGTGATACCTGTCAATTGGTAGAAGTCCAAAAACGGTAAAAGGAAAATTAGGGTTTACGCCCTAATGGTGGAACATTTATTATGGTAGGTGAAGAATTCATTTAAAAGGGATTTTTCAAGTCATTTTCACTTATGAGTTTGTGAGTGAAGAAATTTTCAATTGCCGAGTGACAAAAGGCGATTTGTCTTGCGATTAAGAGAGATTTAAAAACTTTGAAGTAGAATCCAGAGATAATATCAATCAGCCAGGTGAAGAACACAAAGCGGTAATCCAGCAACTGAAGTAGTGTGTGGCGAAGCTGAAGTTGCAAACCCTAAATCATATATTTCTAAAGGTATTTATCGAAATTCTTGTTTATCCATTTATCATGGCTTTTGCATCACACTCTAGTTCTAGTGCACCTAATGATCTAGTAGATTTCATCCAACGGAAGGTGAAATACTATGCCCTATCCCAGATATCCGCTGGTGTTATAGTTGAGGAAGGTATTTCAGATTATATTGATTGCAAAATAGAAGACCTAGGATCTCTAGTGATCCATTCTCAGTTAAGTTTATTCTGCAGGAAGGACAAGAAGATCAAACCGGAATACAACATCCTGGAAAGAAAGAAACTTCACAATACGGTCTATTTTCTTGAAGAATTTATAGAAGATCACATCTGCATCATTCTAAGTAGAGTGCATGGTGACAAAATGTATTTAGAGTGGACACATGGCATCACATCGGAAGAGATTCATGCTATCACCAATTTCTATAATGTTGAGAAGTGCCAGCCCTAAGGAAAATCATTAAGATGGAAATGACCAAGCTCACCGGTTCTGTGAGTGACCAATGGGGAATGACTGTCAATACCATCAAGGACGATCTGGTCAAATATGCCTACATGGTGATAGGTTACCAGACATTCTATGCTAGCAGAATTAACTCTGTCTCTGTTGTAGTGGTAAATGCCGCCTACAAGATGATCATGGAAGATGCCTCATTTGATTTATGCACTTGTATGCAAAGGCAACTTCCGGTGAACCTGAAGTCAATTAAATAGGACAATGCCTTAAGATTTAAATTTGGACAACTGCTGGTAGGATTTTTTTTCTACTTTCAAGGCTATTTCCCAGAAGTTGGTGATATACAATGGTCAGCTGACCAACCGATTACCAAGCAAATCAGAGAGAGACTTCAAGCGGTAGGAACCAGTTATCCTGAAGTCCTGAACAAATACTTTGATAAGTTTAGATGCAAGATGAGTCAGAGGGTAAGAATATTTGGTGATATTGTCAAGAAGTATGAAGAGGACATCTGCTTTATCATCAGAGTAGATGAGTTCATAATGGAGGCAGTTGAGCCCAGAAAGGAAGAAGTGGAGCCTATGGGATATGAGGTGATGTATGACATGCTAGATGGATATGCCTCTACCCTACTTGCCTCACCTCTTGATCCTAAGAAGAAGAGAACTGGAACCTATTCAGAGAGGGTAACACCAGTTGAAGAACCTTCAGTGAAGAAAGGAAAGGCAGTGCCATCAGTATCGACACCGGTTACTTCAACAAGTCCTAAAGTGACCAAGCGGTCATCGACAAAGAAGAAATTGGAAGCTGCACCTACCAAGGTCTTTGAAAGGAAGCGAAAAACTAAGAACACCTCACCAGATTTTGAGGATACAGAACCTGAGGTACAACCTAAAAAGAGTAGGAAAATGAGGAAGAAGACAAAGACAACCAACAATGAACCAACATCATCAGCACCGGTAAATATAGACATTTCCTCTTACAAACCTTTGACACATTGTCAAAGAACTATCAAGAATATTAGGAGAAAAGTACTAAGTGATTTAATAGATCATTTTGATGATTTTAATGACAATGAAAAGGAGGAAGTAGAACAAGAAGTTATTCAATATCTTGAAAATATTGTGCAATTAGATTCTTTATATAATTCTTTAGATAACAAATGGCGCATTGCCATATAAAAGGAATAGGAAATAAGAGAAGAAATATTTGCACAATATTTTCCTGATGTGTCAAATTCATAACTTTTTGAAATTATGAAAAAGTACAAAGGCCTCTTCTTCATGAGAAGAAGAAGACTCCTGTTACTGGAAGGGAAAGTTCCTGAAGTGGTAAAAGATACACACTCACATGCCAAAGCTACTCTAAGATTGCACCAAGTGTCAAAAGACAACAAGAAGGCTTAGCAAGAACCGGAAACTGGAAAACCGGATGAGGTGTATGACAGTGAAGGAGAACCGGTCATCGAACAAATGGACCCCATTGACATTGATGCTTTAGATGGTGAAAATGTCACTCCAGATGCATCAAAGGACAAGGCTGATAAAGAGAGAATGGACAAAGAGAAACAAGACAAAGAAAAGATTGATAGAGAGAAAGAGGAGAATGAGAAAAAGAAACAAGAGGAGGAAAGGAGAAAAGAAGAAGAGAAGAAGAAAGAGGAAGAGGAGAAGAAGAAAAAGGAAGAAGAGAAGAAGAAAAAGGAAGAGGAGAAGAAGAAAGAGGAAGAGGAGAAGAAGAAAAAGGAAGAGGAGAAGAGAAAAGAGGAAGAGAAGCGGAAAGAAGAAGATAGAGAGAAGGAAGAAGAAAAGAGAAAGAAAGAAGTAGAGGAGCAAAAGAAGGCTAAAGAGGAAAAGCAAAGAGCCAAAGAGAAGGAGGAAGTGGCAAAGAGAGCACAAGTGGAGACCCCAAAGGCAACTGATGGTCAAGTTAAATCGGTTGACATTACCAGTCCCATTGACCTCCAATCTACAAATGAATCAGAGCTATTGCAAAGCATTAAGCTTTCCCAAGAGCGGCTGGAAGGGCTAAGGAGGAAAAAGGAGGAAGATGTTATTCAAACTACGGTGGAAACTCTTATCAGTTTGATTCCCAGTAAAAACCTCCCCAATACCGATTCCTCTCTAGACCAACTGAAACTTTTATGCACAGTTGTAGAGGACCAGGTGCAATGCCTGGAAGATGTTGTTGAAGCCAATGCACAAAAGAAGCATCAAAAGGCATTGAACACTACCTTAGTGAAGAAGTTAAATGAGCTCTGGTTTGAACTTCAAAAGGCACAAAAGGACATAAGAGATGCTCTAGATGAGGGGAATCTATTGCTCAGTAAGATATGCCAACCCCATCTATTCTATGATGATGTGCTTGCTCAGAAAGACAAACTGCAATTTGATTTGCAAACATATATAAGAACCTTCAAGACGCCCTATGATTCCTTCACCACATATGGGAAAACCGTTCATCGACTTCAATTCCAGATTGCCAGAATAGAGTTGGAGATCACCAAACAGACCGGAGATTTGTAGGAACTTCAACTGGTTCTACTACCAAGATTGCAAATACTTCAGAAATGCTATCTCAATCTGGATGCCTTAACGGTCACTCAAGCGATGAGTACCTTGGATGCCATGGAGGAACAGGTATCCCAGATGCAAATGGAAAGTGAGGTTGCTACCTCATTGCTTGAGTCATGGTCCTTATCCATGAAGACATTTATGCAGGATTTTAAATCAATTTTTGATAAGTTTCACTCATTATTGTCATAAGCACTTATTATTTTAATGATAATGAGAAACAGGGGTTATTCTGCACTACTTTGTCATTGTTGGCAATGGGAGAGTAGTATTTTGTATTTAAAATTTTGATGCATGTTATGTATACTTTCATGTTTATCTCTATAAGGGAGTAGTATACATTGTGTTTTATGCAAAAGGGATAGTGTATATGCTTAGGGGGATTAATTTTTGATTATGACATATTTTTGTTGTAAAACACTTAGATGTCAAAATTTTCCTAAGTGTTGCCATCAATGCCAATGGGGGAGATTGTTGGCATTTTTGATAATGATGTTCTGATTGTCATTGATGGACACACACTTGCTTTGAGATCACTTTTTGTTTGTATGAGTTATGCTCAACCGGTATTTGTTCCAAACTGGTATTATGTATTATAGTCTTTAGACTATCGGTGCTTTGCAAAAAGTGTTTACCAATCTCAAGTGGTATGAGGACCCAAGTGGTATGAAGACCCAAGTGGTATGAAGACCCAAGTGGTATGAAGACCTCAAATGGTTCGAGGATCCTAAAGCGGTACAAAGAAATAAAGCAGTTGTTATCATTTTTCCTAGTCTTTATTTTTGACAAACTGGTAATTAGTAAAATGTGTGAACCGGTAATAGGTAAATGTATGAACTGGTATTACTCTGTGATGAGTTACCAACCAACATTATTTTTGTGATGAGTTATCATCTACTAACACTTTGGCGGTGATTCTATGCTGTGTTACCAAATCTGTCCAGATGCACTGAACCTAGGAACTTGCAATGCAATCCTATTGGACCGACATGAAATCAGATTCATTTTTAAGGACATCATGTCTAGGGTTTTAGATGAGAGGGTTGTTAGGGTTTTTAGGTGGTTGATGAGGTTTTTGCATGTGTGATCACAGAAGAAGACTAGGTCTGTGTGAAGAAATAGAGTGTAAAGATTTTGAAGACTGAAGTAATGTTGAAAGGCATTAACAATGAGCTATCAAGGATTTAACCAAGCATACTGTGCTAGTATTTAGATCACTCACTTGTTGATTACTCACATATTCGACAAGTCTGAAACCCTTAACTGGGTAGGCTTGGAAAAGCCTTTGTAAATCCTCTAACAAGGTGGTTCACAACTGTGGATCTGAAATCCTCTCACAAGGTAGTCTTTAATCAGACTTATCTCTTAACAGAAATTGATATTCCTAACAGGATCTATTCTGGTGAAGAACATTGTATGACCTTAACTGGTCTGGTTACTATTCTACAGATAGTTAATTGTGAGTTTCATCTCACCGTGGTTTTTCCCATTTGGGTTTCCATGTCAAAATCTCTTGTGTTATGGTGATGGTGCTTTTGTGGGTGAATGACTTATTTGCTATTTGGTTTGCATTTGTGTTAACCGGTTTGTTAGTAAAACTATTATACCGGCTTACTGCTAAATTTTTTAAGTGTTTGAGTTCAATAATTTTTTGTATACTAATTCACCCCCCCCTCTTAGTATTCATCAGATCAAACGTAGCTCATGTGCCTTTTCCCAAGGAGTTTAGGAGGTCAAGAAAATTGAATGGTTCTCAAGTCTACCCAAAGGAATAAAATGTGATGAGTTACCAATCGGTATTATTTTTGTGATGAGTTATCATCCACTGACACTTTGGCGGTGATTCTGTGCCATGTTACCAAATGTGTGTAGATGCACTAAACCTAGGAACTTGCAATGTAATACTATTGGACCGACATGAAATCAAATTCCTTTTTAAGGACATCATGTCTAGGGTTTTAGATGAGAGAGTTGTTAGGGTTTTTAGGTGGTTGATGAGGTTTTTGCATGTGTGATCACGTAAGAAGAATAGGTCTGTGTGAAGAAATAGAGTGTGAAGATTTTGAAGATTGAAGTAATGCTGAAATGCATTAACAATGAGCTATCAAAGATATAACCAAGCATACTGTGCTAGTATTTAGATCACTCACTTGTTGATTACTCACATCTTCGACAAGTCTGAAACCCTTAACCGGGAAGGCTTGGCAAAGCCTTTATAAATCCTGTAACAAGGTGGTTCACAACTGTGGATCTGAAATCCTCTCACAAGGTAGTTTTTAATCGGACTTATCTCCTAACAGAGATTGAGATTCCTAATAGGATCTGTTCTGGTGAAGAACATTGTATGACCTTAACTGGTCTGACCTTAACCATCCTGGTTACTATTTTGCAGATAGTTACTTGTGAGTTTCATCTCACCGTGGTTTTTCCCATTTGGGTTTTCATGTCAAAATCTCTTGTGTTATGGTGATTGTTCTTCTATGGGTGAATGCCTTATTTGTTGTTTGGTTTACATTTGTGTTAACCAGTTTGTTAGTAAAACTGTTATACCAGTTTATTGCTAAACTGTTTAAGTGTTTGAGTTCAGTAATTTTTGGTATACTAATTCACCCCACCCTCTTAGTATTCATCAGGTCAAACATACCTCATGCGCCTTTTCCCAATTAGTTTAGGAGGTCAAGCTAATGGAATGGTTCTCAAGTCTACCCAAAGGAATAAAAGCATTTGAAGAACTAATCCAAATATTTTTACAACAATACCCATATAACATTTGACATCGTGTGACTATGATAGAGCTCTACAATACCAAACAAAAGACAGGAGAACCCTTTCTCACTTTTCTCCAACGATGGAGAAAGATTTTCTCTAGATATTCATGGACTATCCCATATCTTGAGAAAATGGATATCTTTGTCAACAACCTAATCCCTAAATTAAAGTACAATGTCTATATGTAAGTACATCCTTCATTCAACAAAATGGTAGATAACGCCCTCAGAATGGAAGATGTGCTTATAAAAAAGGGAGATATATCACTTTGGAAAGAAACATCTCAAGGTTCTAGCTCTAAAGAAAAGAGTAAATATTGGAAATACAACAAAGATAACAATAGAAACGTTGTTAGTGATGGAGTGGTAGATACTATCCTAGCAAAAAAAAAATCCACAATATTTAACTTGGCTAGTGACACGCAAGCACTTAAAGCAGCTGAAATTGTGGCAGAAAATCCTCCAAAGAAAACAAGAGAATGGTTTAAAGACAAACCTTGGGTTTCAAAGCCTAAGCATGATTTTACTCCTCTAGATGATTCATATGAATCAACTTTCAAAACCTTATTGGCAAATAATCTGATAACATTGCCAAACAATTCTAGACCATATGACCTAGAAATTAGACCCAAATGGTGGAGAGAAAACGAAAACTGTGACTACCATCAGAACAAGGGACATAATATAAACAACTGCATGAAACTCTGACATGAAATCCAAGATCTCATTGATGTAAGCAATATTTTTGTTAGAAATCATGTGACTAATGCTGATCATAAGGCTTTTAAAGATCCCTTACCGACTTATGAACAAGGAGATTCCTCAAAATCCAAGGGAGGAGCTAGAGTCAATTATAACTACATTAATAACGATAATGTGATCAACATGATTGAATATGCTCAACCTGAATATTGTAATATGATCATAGTCCAGGATCACCAAAGTCAAGCACAAGCTACTAATGCCGTGACTCACGCTCAAAGGAAGATTACTCTCCCAGGAGCTAGTTCCTCAACTTTGGATCAAACAACATCAAATCTACCAAATAGAGAAACAGACACAATCATGGACAAATCAAAACAACTGGCTTCATTGTCTTCTCCCAGTTATAGTATTGTCGAACAATTGAAGAGAACCAATGCTCAAATCTCCATTTTGGAACTGCTTAAGATCTCTTCTACTCATAGAGAGGTCCTGGACAGGCTCTACTTACCACCAGTGTCCCTAAAGATTTAGATGTAGATTGGTTTCAATCTATGGTGGGTCACCTAACCTCACCTCATTACCTCACTTTCTCTAAAGAAGATGATAACTCACTGAGTCACCCACATAATCAGCCATTACACAATGAAGCCATGATCCATAAACGCCGTGTTAAATGTGTTTTGATAGATGGAGGTGCTGGGTTGAATATTTGTACCTACAATCTACTAACACAACTGAGATTTTCTAAAAATGTTATTGACTCAACAAAGAAGATAACAATCAAGGCTTATGATGAAGAAGAAAGAACTTGTAAGGGTCTGGTACTATTACGAATCAAAGTAGGACCTGTAGAAAGAGATGTCATTTTTTAGGTTCTGGATCTTCATCTTTCATACAATATCTTACAGGGCAGGCCATGGATTCATGAAATGAAAGCAGTACCATCTACGTATCATCAGTGCTTAAAGTTTCCTTATAATGGAGTTGAAGTTAGTATTCCTGTCGATACAAGCTATACCTGCAATGCATTAGTGCAGAGTGCTGATACTTTTATTCCTCATAATAGAGAAGCCTCTATAGCTGAAAGTTTGGAATCTTTGCTGAAAGATTTACAAAAGAAATTAAAAATCACAAACATTGGCATGGATGGCTACAAGATAGAGCCTATACTCTCACTAATGTCTCTTCCTCCATCACCAAGACAGTCAGGAAAGCCATCAGAGGTTATGAAGCCACAAATTTCAGCCGAAAAGTCATTTATGATGGTGTCTTTATACAGTCCTCTACTTCCTTTGTAGGCGAAATAGAAGAAGATGATGTCCTAAAATCACTTTTCAAAGAAGACAGTGCAAACAAAGAAATATGACATTGTGAGATTTCCCCAACACAATATGGTCTAGGCTATAAGATGCTTCAATGCATGGGATATTCAGGTACTGGTCCTCTAGGAAAACATCAAAAAGGTATTGTTGAACTTATTCAGTTACAAACTAAGTCTATCAATGATAAAGTTGGACTGGGATATGATCCAAGAAAGCAATCAGATAAGAAGCACACGTCTCACCATCAACGTAAGTGGAAGAAGAAGGTACTACCTTTAACAACACAAGAAATTAATACTCAACAAACTCAGGAAGAGTATGATGGTGAACAAAAAGAATTGCCCACCTAGAGAGAGGAAACAAATGGTAATCAAGTTCCAGTTATATCAGCTATAATACCATAGGAAGTAGAAGTCCCAAAGGATATGAGAGACAAAGTATACAAAATCAGAGAATTGTTTGCACCTCTGAACATTCCGGTCACATATACTGGCAGACAACAAGTAGATGATTCAAAAACTGATTCAAATGAGTATGAATGGGGTCCCGACCATCTCTCAGATACATCTACTACAGAAACCCCTGAAGAATCCAGTGATATCACTGATGCTACACAAGAGCTTATATGCCTAAAAATGCAAAAGGGAATGGAAGAAATCAAACTAAAAAGAAAAGAAGACTATGAACGACAGATGGAGGAAGAAAGGACACAAGCAATTTCTTCACCTACTAACTCTACCCCTAATGAGATAGGAAAAATTAGGTACGAAACTATGAAAGAAGAATTAGAAGCTACAGAAATAGAACCAGTCATCAGTCTAGAGGAAGCTAAATGTAACAGGCGATAGGCATTAACAGAACCATCAAGGTTATGTCCACAAGTGTGTCAAATACAAGCAATCAATGAACCAAACCATGAAGGAACTTGCAGCATCAAAGATGTGGGTGTTGATACTATATATACTTTTACCAAGCCACTTGAAGACAAGTTAGAAACTTCATCTTCTGACTTTGATGACTTAGACAGGAGCTCTATTTATAACAATGATTATTCAACAACACATTATGACTACTCTGTCATGAATGTTGAGATGCTGTCCACTGACCCTGTTACTGTCACGCTATGGTATGTAGTCCAGTCTGAAGTAGGTGACGATGCTAGAAGTAGGTCAGTTGGGTTAGGACCAATAAATACTAACATGAATTTTGATAACCGTGTCATGACTCTTCCAAGTCTCGAGACACATATGCAAGGTAGTCTTCTGGAACTCGACTGGTCAGTTCCAAGCCATCATGATAGTACCGTGGACTCCCTTGAGCCTGTTCCAACCTTATCCTTGATGCATCTGAAACTGATCGATTGTACTCTTTATAACCAACCCTTGAATGTACCTACTTTTGTCAATGACTATACATTAGCCTACTATCTCAATGTAGTTGAACCCATGTACTCTTCCACCAGTGAACAAAGTGAAAACAAGACTGAAATAGATATTAAGTATCTTAGTCTCAAAAATAAGAAAAATAAAAATAAAAGACCTGATGGTGAAAACCACATTGTGGCGGTGTCAGAACTTGAAAGAGAGAAAATAAAGGACATACCTAAGGGTGAAAACCTCTTTGAGGCACCTGAAGGTGAGATACTTGATATACTGCCAAGTCACTTCCAGGAGAGATCTTCCATATTGATTGAGCCAACTTAGCTAGTGAATTTTGGGAGTCAAGAGACACCACACATCATTTATTTAGCTCAATCACTATCAGTAGAAGAATTAAAAGATTTCAGCAACCTTTTTTTAGAAAAGAAGATCAACTTTGCATGGACATACTCAAATATGCTAGGACTAGATCCTGATCTCATCATGCATCATCTCTCTATTACACCAAGAGTTAAACCAGTAAAAAAAAACTCTATAAGATGCATCCTCATGTGGCACTACTAGTCAAAGTTGAACTAGAGAAATTGCTAAAAGATGGATTTATCAGAGCTATAGACTATGTAGAATGGATATCAAATATTGTACCTGTATCAAAGGTAGACAAATCTATTAGAGTTTGCACAGACTTTAGGGATCTCAACAAGGCATGTCCAAAAGATGATTTTCCATTGCCCAACATTGACATGATAGTTGATATGATTGCTGGATATGAGATGTATTCATTAATGGATGGATTCTCTGGTTACAATTAGATCAAGATAGCACCTGAAGATCAAGAAAAGACAACTTTCACATGTGCATGGGGAACCTTCTGCTAGAATGTTATGCCGTTTGGTCTAAAGAACACATGAGCAACTTACCAAAGTGTAGTAACCACTATCTTCCATGATATAATGCATAAAAACATGGAAGATTATGTTGATGAAACCCTGGTAAAGACTATGAAGAGATCTATGCATATTTAAGAGCTAGGCCTCATACTAGATAGAATGGAAAGATTCAAGATCCAGTTAAATCCTAAAAAGTGTGCATTTCGGGTAACATCAGGAAAATTGCTTGGTTACATAATTTCAAAAAAATGAATTGAGGTTGACCCTGAAAAGGTCCAAGCTATAATGGAAATTCCTCTACCCAAGAATATCAGTCAAATGAGAAGTTTATAGGGCCTTCTTCAATCAATAAGGTGTTTTATATCTCAGCTAGCAGACAAAGCTCAACCCTTCACAAAGGTATTAAGGAAAGGGATTCAATACAACTGGGATAAAGATTTTGAACAACATTTACAACAAATCAAAGAATATCTTTCTAATCCACCCATATTAATGTCATCGATTCAAGGTAAGCTACTGATCCTGTACATATCAGCTACATATACTTCACTAGGGGCACTTCTAGCACAACAAGATGACAATAAAAAGGAATGCGCTATCTATTACATCAGTAGAACATTGGTGTCATATGAAATTAACTACACTATAATAGAGAAAGAATGCTTGGCATTGGTCTTTCTATCACAAAAATTAAGGCACTATATGTTGGCACACTCTATTAAGATGGTAGCTAAGATTGATCCACTCAAAAATCTTCTCAATAAAGCAACGCTTATAGGAAGACTGGACAAATGGGTCATGGTTCTTACAAAATTTGATATTGAATATGTGGAACATAAAGCCATCAAAGGATAGGTTATTGCAAACCAACTTGCTGATGCTCTACTTGAAGACAGTCAACCTCTGCATATAGAATTCCCAGATAAATCAATCGTGCACCTTACTGAACAATCAAGGAAGATGTTCTTTGATGGATCTTTCACTCAACATGGTTCTAGTGCTGGAATACTTTATTACTCCTCAGAAATATTCAATTTTGAAAGCTTACAAGATTCTCTTCCCTTGCACAAACAACATTGCAGAATATGAAACTTTGGTAAACGGGATCAAACTAGCCATCGAGTGGAAGATAGTTGAATTACACATCTATGGAGATTCTCAACTCATTATCAACCAAATAAATGATCTATATTAGATAAGATATGAGAAACTGATGCCTTATAAGAGAATGGTGGATGATCTCAAGAAATACTTTTCTTTCGTATCGTTTCAGCAGATCCCTAGAACTTCAAATAGAGCAGCGGATGCAATTGCCACTTTGGCATCTATACCATAGCTACAGGAGTCTAATTTTCACTTTGAATTCCTGGTGGAAGAGTTAAATTATCTTTCCTATGATTCTCTCAAGTCCCAGATGGTTTGTTCTATTATTGGACATGACTCATCTCATTATAGCCACATTTACTCTTACATGCGTGACCAAGTTGTCCTTGCTAATCTTTCCCAAAATGAAAAAAGGAACCTAATTCAAAATGCGTCACGGTACGTCATCATTGCTAATGACCTATTCGGGAAAGGTTTAGATAATGCTTTGCTTATATGTCTAGAAACTGAGAAGTCCTAATGCGCATTATCTAAGGTTCATGAAGGTGTTTGTGGATCCCATTTGAACGGTCTAACTTTAGCACGAAAATTACTAAGGTCTGGCTACTACTGGCCAGACATGGAGAAAGAAGCTATACAATTTACTAAAACCTGTGAAAAGTGTCAACTGCATGGGCACCTTATCCATGCTCCAGCAAGAGATCTCATACCCTTTGTGACACACTGGCCCTTCCAATAGTGGGCATTTGATCTAATTGGCCAAATATATCCTGCATCATCTAATAGACACAAATTTATTATCACTGCCACTGAGTACTTCACTAAGTGGGTAGAAGTAGTTTTGCTCATCAAGGAAACTGACAAACAAGTAGCTCTCTTTATTCTTAATTATATCATCTGCAGGTATGGTATACCTTCATCCATTATAACAGACAATTGAGGATAGTTCAAGAATAAAGAGCTAGATGAACTCTGTGAGAAATTGAAAATAAAACAACACTGGTCATCAATATATTACCCTCAAGGTAATGGACAAGTAGAGGCATCTAACAAAAACCTACTGACTATCTTGCACAAAACAGTGAACAAATCTGGGAAGGATTGGCATTTACAGCTCAATCCTGCATTATGGGCTTATAGAACAAGTATCAGAACACCTACTGGGGCTACACCTTTTTTTTTGGTGTATGGGTCCGAAGCAGTATTACCTATTGAGGTGGAAATACCATCTCTAAGAGTTTCTTTGCGAGGTCTTGTTACTGATGAAGAATATAGAATATCTAGATTGCAAGAGTTCAAATTACTAGATGAGTGTCGACAAATAACGTTTGATCATCTCAGAGTGTATCAAAAGAGAATGTCCAGAGGATATAACAAGAAGGTTCGACATCGAGAATTTTAGGTTGGTGACTTAGTTCTAAGAGAGAATCCTAAGAATCAACAGTTTCGAGACAACAAAGGGAAGTTCAAACTCAACTAGCTAGGTCCCTATATCGTTACTGCAACTTTTGGATCTGGTGCCTATCAACTCTCAACATCGGAAGGAGAACAGCTCCATAAACCAATCAACACCATCCATCTAAAGATATTTTTCACTTAAACATTCTTTGCTCCAACAGCCTGTACAACTAAAAGTCCTGAAAAAAATCCTAAAAATAAGAAAAAGTTCTGAAAAAATCCTAAAAATCAGAAAAAACTATGAAAAAAATCCTAAAAAATCAGAAAAAGTCCTGAAAAAATCCTAAAAATCTGAAAAAAGTCTTGAAAAAAATCCTAAAAATCAAAAAAGTCCTGAAGAAATCCAAAAAAATTGGAAAAAGTTTCGAAGAAATCCTAAAAATCAGAAAAAGTCTTGAA
Organism: Cryptomeria japonica; assembly: GCF_030272615.1. Classification (NCBI taxonomy): domain Eukaryota; kingdom Viridiplantae; phylum Streptophyta; class Pinopsida; order Cupressales; family Cupressaceae; genus Cryptomeria; species Cryptomeria japonica. The sequence continues at coordinate 78,812,305 of NC_081408.1, read as the reverse complement.
GAAATCCAAAAAAAAGAAAAACAAGGGGAAAAGAAAAAAAAAAGGGAAAAAGAGAGAAAATGCCTTGGTGAAAACTTGGTAAATAGGCACCTTGGTAAAAAAAAAATGAATCTCTGCCAAGTAGGTGAAAACCTGGCAAATAGGTGCCTCTTTTACTCAAGCGCTTCATCTATCAACACAACGTTGGCATTCTCGCTTTCATGCAATTCTTTGATTTCGTTTGTACATAACTTTTAGTCACTTTTGTGACATCCTAGTTCTTTTGGAACCCTCATGGCTTGAAACTGATCAATGTTCTAGTCTTAGGTTAATGAATAGAGCACATTACATGTCCTAAGTAGTATCAACCAAGTCAACCCTACATCAGTGAAACCTGGTCATCCACTCCGAGTCAGTTACCTGTCTCTTGACTACTGAAGAGTTTTATCACTGAGTTAAGAAGCACAACAACATAACGAAAAACAATCACTAAATAGTTTGAGCTATGAATGAAAAATTTCTTTATGTGCTGTCTTTTATATTGGTTTTCGATTATTATCCCTTTGAGTAACTCGAGGAAGTCTATCTTGACTAAGAGGAGCAAGGATTGGGGGCATAATATCTTCTTTGTTTTCTACTTGAAGGAATGATCCCAATGATCTGGAAACATCTAAATTAGCTGGGTGTTTGTTATAAGAGCCTTCACATCAAGGTGAGATTGCTTTCACATACCTTGACTCCACTTATTTGTATGCTACGGGGAGGTTCCCATCATTTCTTTGTCTGTTTTGAGGGAATTTCTTTATCATGCAATCCAAGTCCCTGCGAAATCTGTCCAAGGATATGAACGAAAAAAGGGTCATTGCGGACAAGATAATTAATATTGTACATGAAAAGAAATGAACTCTATTCTGCCTGCTATAATTGTAAAATGCTCAATGATGAAAATTAAGCTTTTCAAATTCCAGTGACTAGGTTTAGGTTGCATTTTGTATCTCATTTTGTATTTCATTCTGCATCTTGTGAATTTAGAGTGATTTCGGTATGGTAACAATGATCTCTTTTGAATAAGAGTTGGAAGCTTCAAAATTTCTCAACTAAGTGGTCTCTTTTTCATCATCGTTTCTCCGATCGAGTACTTGTGTTTTGAGATGTTAGTTGCATACATGAGCATCTTATATAGACCCATACATTTCATTATCACTCATTTACATTCATCTTATTGCATAGAAAAATGAAAAAAAATTGCATTACTCATTTACATTCATCTTATTGCATAGAAAAATGAAAAAAATTTGCATATGAAAAGAAAGAAAAATAGACATCCATGATCATTTGCATTACATAAATCCATGCTAGAAAGAAATGCATACATGTAGAATAAAGCATATAGAAAACATCTCAAAAATTGAATCAACACAAGTACAATGAAGTCAAATCGGATCTTGTATATATATCATATCAAGTCTAAGAGTACAAAATGATGTCCAATGACATGTACAAACTCCCATCAAAGAAAGAATTATATCGGCTATAAAAAATGGGTGTGTCTACAAAAAAAAAAAATCCTAGGTACAAAAAGAAAGATCTAGCTAGCACCCTCTCCCTCATTGCCTGGTGGAGGAGGAGGAGCTTGATGCCCAGGATCTTGATGAGGTGCCCGAGCTCCCTCTGACCATGCCATATACTGCGAGTAGGGTATCACCTGTTGTGCAACAAGAACTACAACACTATATGATGCAACATAGTAGGCTTCCCTACTAGTCTGGTGAAGGACCTCCTATCGCAAGGGCTCTACCTCTGCTCTCATCTCTGCTCTTAGTGTTATGATCTCATGATCACGCCTGACCCTCACCTCGGCAAGCTGTCGGTCTCACTCCGCCAGCTGAGTTTGAGCCACTGTCAACTGTGACTGCAGCTCTGCAAGACGTGCCCTCATTGATCATCCAACGTTTGTCCCTTGCTCTCTCATAGGCTCTCCCCCCCATCTCCACCTCCAGTACCACCCTGCTCATCCCTCTGCTATCAAACCTATCTCGGAGCTGCTTGCTCCTCCTCAGTCCTAGCCAACCTCACTCCTACATGCCCTAGGGATCTTCCCTCACTCCTATGTTGTCCACCCTCTGCTGGAACCCTACTAGCACCAGGATCACCACCTGCCCATCTTGGAGCCTCGGCTCTCTATCCCTATCCCTACCTCTGGCCCTATCTCTGTCCCTATGCCGATGCGGGGGCATCATCCTGAACATCCTCAATATGAGGAGCCTGCTCTGCTAGGTCTGTGAATCAAGGGAATGGATGCTACTGAAACCAATCCTTGAACTGGGGAAATACCCCCGCATCCGCCACATCGCCCAAATAATCCCATCTAAGTCATTGGAGACAAGTCAACTCCTACATGGCCAAGGCATAGGATAAACATGGAGACCATCCCTGTCTCTCCTCATCCACATAATGCACATAAGCTATATACTCCTGAGATATCCCCTGAGGCTAGCCATACTGCCTCATCACTCGTGAAATGATGAATCACTCAACAATAGTATGCGATCTCCCAATGAGAGGGCACGTAACAAAAAGGTCCGTGCGAACCAACTGCCAGTCATCCCATAGCTCTAAGCCCCTGTATGGTCTCTATACTATGACTATTAGGTCATCAAGCTGCTATCTCCAAAAATCTGTCTAGCCCAGATGGGGCTGTGTAATATAACCAACATTCCTATATATAATAGATTGCCCAAGCTCTCTACTATCATCTACCACCGGCCGACAAATAGGAAGATTCTCCCAAGCCCAAACTTGTAGGATATATACACCTGTAGCCATGCTCCTACCATCTCTGTACACAATCTCATGTATCTCTCGATACATGTGAGCCAGTATACATGAATTCTAGCCAAGTCTCTGAGGGGTCTCAACCAATCTCTCCAACATTCGACCTTATCCGCACTAGAAACCCTGCTGCCCTCTATCTAGCATCAGAAAACAACCAATGAAACCTGCTAGAACACATGCCAACGAAAACTCCTCGCTGTATCTGCTCATCAATATGTCCCAACTGATGGAACGAGTCAAAATGTCTGGATCTCTGAATACATGCCTAACTGCTTGTAGTCCAGGTAATACTGCTGCATCATAATCAACCTTATCCCCAACAAAAGGGATACGGAGGATCCTATATACATCATCAGGAGTGATAGTCAACTCCCTCACTAGAAAATGAAACGTGTTATGCTCTGAATGAAAACACTCAACCAATGCTGTGAGCATACCGTGATTAACACAGATATCAGGTAATCTCAAAAGATGAGTCAAACCATATAAATCAACCCGAACCTGCTCAACCTTAGATAAATGTCGTACTAATGCCATGGTGGGAGGATATACGCATCTTAAGAGCACAGGAGGTAATCGAACTTGCAAAAACCCAACAACAAACATCAAAATACATTCCAAATAAGCCTACAAAGGAAGTAAAATATCACACAAATCTAACTAGGTCAAGTGCAAAATCAAATTTTCAAGTTTAGACCTTAAAAAATGCTCACTGTTTCCCAAAAGACAAAACATAGAAGGGCAACATCTCATACAAGTCAGGAATGGCTCTTGTACGATAAAACATTCCCAAATGACAAATTATAAGACTTCGCACGACAAAATGGCCTTTTTCCTGACATGTCGTACGACACAAGGGTAGGGTCCGAATGACAAATCTAATGGTCCCAAATGACAAAAGACAATTTACCAGTTACTCGTACGAGACAGGATCCTGTCTCACACGATAAAACGTAAGAACTGACCCCAAACATGCGAAAAACTTGAAAAATGAACACAAAAATTCAAAATTGGAGTTTGGGGTCGGTTATGACATCGCTAGTGCTCAAATTGATGCTAACAAGTAGGGATCACCATTTTTCTCGCAGAAGGCTTTTTGAATTTTCAAACTTGGGAAGGTTAAAATGAATTGAAAATGACTCTTTTGTCCCATATATAGCCAAAAACCTAATTTTTCAACTTTCTCCGATGGTCATGAAAATCGTACCCTTAGCTAATTTGACCGTCCTGATTCCATTTTTGGGATCGAAATCAAAATTTGAAATCATCTTGCTAGTTGAATTCACAAAGTTTGGACCATTTAGCGCTTTTCATCAAAAGCTCATTCTTTCTTCAATTCGCTCTCAATCTCTTATTAATCAACACAAAAATTTTGAAAATTCCTCTGAACCAATTTGTGCTCAAATAACTTATCATCAATCAATATTTCCTATAATCATTATGTACCTTCACTACCCTTCGATTTCTCTCTGAGGGGGCATACTCGTGACCTTATGACCTCACATCTCAAATGTCAAGAAAATTTTTAAATCTTCATCAAAAGTTGAGCAAAAATCTTCCCAACTAAAGAAAATCAAATAAGACCTCATCGCTAGGGGCATCCCAACTTCATCGCTTTATATCAAGTTGAGATTTCTCAATCATCTGAATCGAATCAATCTCTAGGGGTATATCAGTTTCATTGCTTCATATCAAGCTGATATTTGTCTTTTATCTGAATCAATCTCTTAACGTTAATTAGTTTCATCAAGATGATTATTCATTTAAACTCAATCAAGGGTTTAAAGAGTATCTTCGATCACACACTCAATCTAAGCAAGTGTTCAGTATTCATTGCTTTGGATCAAGCTGGACAATTTATCTTCGCTCATCGTATCTTGATCAATCAAGTTCAAGATCGATTTTATCATCACTCACTGTGTCTAGATCAATCAAGTTCTAGATCAGTAAGATCCACTTCTTGATCAATCAAGTTCAAGTTCGGTATCTTTTATTTTCTATCGTTCCTAAGTTCAATCAAGTTCGGGATCGGTATCACTTTAATAAGACTTCATTCAGCTTCATCTCTTCGAAACAAGCTAAACACCTCGCTTTTCATCTAGTTTGTGATCAATCAAGTTTAGAACTGGTATCTCCTAGACATCAACTATTCTTTGAACCAACGTGCTGCTCGCACATTAATTCAAAGAGGGGAAAATGTAATACCCTAAAAATGGTCATCTAAACCATGAGCCCCTAATCTCGCCAACATCACCAAGGTCCTAACCGAAAGCAATTAAATAAATCTCGAGCACACAATTAATTTATAAAATCATCAAAGTCACATGGCAAAATTAATCAATCAATATTAATTAAATATCTATTTAATTAATTGATCATTCCAAGTAATTCATTTTAAACAGTTATCTTATTTATTTTATTAAATATCCTAGCATATTTAATTAAACAAATCAATTATGAGCACAAATCTTCAAAAAAAGAAACAAACCAAGAAAGGGGAATCGAAAATTATTAGCACAAATCTTCAAAAAAGGAAATAAATAAAAAAAGGAATTAATTGACCAAGAAAGAATTAAAAAATTGAGAGAAGAAATCAATTGGAGATAATCTTGAAAAACAAATTAAAAATTGATAAATAATCTCAAAGAAAGCAATTAAAACAATTAACTCTCAAAATTAAATGAAATAGAGAATAAATCAGTTTTTTCTGATTTTATCTTAATTTTAGTTCAATTTCCTTTAAAACTGAGAAAAGCATCCAATCACATCAATTCACCTAGATTGTGCTTCCTCTTGGAAAATCTTGACCGCTCATCATCATTTGATCTGATCTCAACCTTTGGTTTCTTTCTGAATTTTCTATAAATTCAGGCTCTCATCTCTCATTCAAAAATTGTGGAGAATATATTGTTATTATACTATTTTTGCTCTAGGTTCATTGAGAATATTGCATACATATTTAGATCATTTATTGCTTAAAACTTGTTAGATTAATCTTGCATCCATCTATCATTAATATCATGCTCATATAGATTAAAATCCTCCATCTTGGTGTAGTCTAGTCACTGGATTGCTTATACAAATCTGAGAGCAATCTTATACTCGCATCTTTTAGAAGGCAATGGGTTGATTTGTTATGGTTTTCATATTCATGCTTATATCTATCTAACCATACATGTAATGACTTTATTGAAGTGTTGTGTATTCCAGATATAGATACAAGTCCACTTTTCACACACACACACACACTATTTTATTGAACAACATTATGATAGTGGATGTGTTGGTGAGGAAGATGTTGGCAAATGCACACTCCAATCAGAAATTGTAGGTGATTGAAGGTTTTGTCATTGATGTCAACTTTGCAATCATATGGCACCGACAAGACAAAGATACCGACACGGACAGACAAACTCTACACCGGCATATAGAACACCGATAGTTAAAGGAAGGATGCCGACACCTTGGCTGACTTCAATTTTGTTTAAAATGTATTTTATAATTAATTGTAAAATCATTGTAAACCGACATGGAAAGTTGTAATATGACTCATATATGTATGAGATCATTGTAGATCATTTAGCAATAAGGTGATAGGCAAAATTATGTAGACCTAATATGCGAATTACTGGTTAAGGGTTTATGTATGTAGCAGAGCTTAAACCGGTACTAGATCTGGCATAGCAGATGCTAATCTAAAGCAGTACAAGACTTTGGATTAATATAATCCATTTTTGTAAGTCAGTGTGACTTCTTTTGTAGTGAGCTCTAGGCACTTGGCCTTCCTACATGTGCAGGCCCCTATTGTAAGAGTAATATTCCCTTATTGGCCAGTAAGCGAATATTGTGGGTCACAAATCCCACCGAGGTTTTTCCCACACTAGGTTTCCTCATTAAAATACTGTGTTATGGTGTGCTTCTCATGTGGTTATTATTATTATTGTTAACTGCATTATTTTTGGTTTACCGGTACACAGTTTTGATATGTTTTTCATGTTTTAAATCAAGTAAATTTATATACCAATTAGATACTGATTCACTCCCCACTCTTAGTATCTTTGGGAATCCTAACAGAAGATGAGGCCATTGGAAATATAGATGAGGGTGATTATACTGATCCTCTAGGCAGTGAGAATGAAAAAGGGGATATTCATAGCGAGCACGAGGTGAACATAGAGCAGGAGACTGAATGACAATGTGATTCTGTAAGCGCTCACGAACATGAACAAGGAGGAGGGGCGAGTAACAAGGAGGTCCACTATTAGTCATTATATATTTGATTATCTTTATAATTCTTGATTAGTGAAAAATTGAATGTGACTCTTTGTTGCTATTGGCTGTGCGCAACAATAGGCCGATCACAAAAGAGAACATATTAATGGCAGGTTGCACTACTTTTTTCTTTTCTATTATTGTTCTGAAAATGGAGACCATCAGTTTTGGGATCTGGGGAGGCTTAATATGCATAGAGCCAAAGAACATTAACTTCCATTATTGGGGATTGCACGACGTGGTCATCAACCATGTGGTAGTGGACAACACAGTGCAGATTATACGAAGAAATCACTGATGCACTTGAAAAAGGGAGTCTAATATCGAATACCAAATGGGTGTATGACACAATATGCAAAAAAAATGTGTCACTGACCATGTGTGCATGAAATATGGCAAGAAAACACATGATGAGCTTCCTACCGAAGGGAAGGAAGAGATAAAGGAAGCAATGCAAGTGTACATCCAGTTAGGGAGGTGAGAAGGAAGAAGGTTTTAGAGTTACTGGAAAGAAAGAATATTGCAACAAAGGTAATTTTTAGTGATCGTATTGTTTGTAGTTTCCTAAAATCATTTAAACATGTGAAGAATGACTTATTGACCTATCCTATCCTGGTGCCCAGATTTTAAGTGACAGTGCAAGCCATGGCGAGGATGTTCTGGCATCGAAGGCTAATTGCGAAACAAACATGCCAGTGAATGAGGCTGCATCTATTTTGTTAGGGAAGCAAAAAAAGAAGAATGCTATGTAAAAAACAAGTCTGACTTTAGATCTTGAAACAAATGAGGGTGCACTTGTTTTGTCAGGGAAGCAAAAAAAGAAGAATGCTGCAGAAAAAACAAGGCGGGCTTCACATCCTAAAACAATCCTGCTAGTCAATGAGCCCACATGTGATTCATCGAGGAAGCAAGAAAAGAATAATGCCATAGAAAAAAAAAAGCTCGACTTCAGATGAGGCAACACATTTGTCATCGAAGGTGACTGTCTGTTGGCCTGTCCATATGTGTGCTTTCATTTCATGGTATGCTTTGCACTCCACTATGTAGTATGTTGACTATTTCATCCATGTCATTGTAGGATAATTTTGATGGGGTCCGTGGAGGGAGAATGGATTGTCCCGTGGTATTGGATGACACGGAACGTAGTGTGCCCAAAAAATTAAGTCAAAAACCTCAGTCGTCTATTAGGTATAAGTTCGTTTCATCAAAGAAGTTAAAGGAGATGTCCAATGAAAAATTGGGTGCATGTAGTGGCGAGAAGATTACGGAGTAGTCTCCTAAGTTGGGGCAGACAATGGATGATAGGAGAAAAGAATAGTCAATGTAGTTGCTTGATGACATTGTGTGTAGTGCACCCCAAAAGCCAAGTCCAAAATCTCAGACGTCTGTTAGGAGGAAGAAGGTGAAGGAGACAACAATTGAAAAATCAAATGGATGCAGTGGCGAGATGATTGCAGAGCAGTCTCCTGAATTGGGGTAGAGGTTGGAGGATAAGTGCAAAGATGAACAGGTAATGTGATGCCATTGTACATGACATGTAGTTCTATATCATCACATGGTGTGTTATACTATAGAGTAACTCTTTTTGTATGCAGTCGATCGCGGTATTGGACGAGAAACTTCAGAAGTCTATTTCAAGGGAGAAGCTGAAGGAGACGGATGAAAATTTGAGTGCGTGCAGTGGTGAGAAGATTGCAAAGGAGTCTACTCAATTGGTGCAAACATTGGAGGATAAGAGAAGAGATGAACAGGTATTGGGCTCTTATTTTGGATAACAGGTGGCGAGAGACAGTGTTATACTCGAGAGCATTTTTTATGATGTTGTGGTTTATGTCCATTATTTGTGTTCTTGTTATTGCCTTAGTTGTGTAAAATTCATCGGCCTTGGTCCAGTAGTGTTCGTAGGCATATGGGTTTAATGTGTACTTACACTCGTGTATAATGTGTCATGTTTTGTAGCATAATCCGATAGAAGAAAGCATTGAGAAAGAGTCTAGGGAAAATGATGATGGATGTACAAATGCAGACCGTGACTGCGATGGGGGCAACAGGTTGGGAGAGACAGCTATTTTGGTACTGTTGTATTGTATTTCCATGAATTTATTTTCCTATGTTTGATGGACATGTATAAAGAATTTTATTTAAGTGATCATGTCCACTCGTTACTGATGTAGGCAACCGTGGAAGACAAAGAAGAGTGTGTCGATGAAGATGCTCACACTATTGTTGTTGGAGTTGAATTCCACCTACTACTAGATGGGTCAGTGGTCAGAGAAGTCATTGTTGATGGCCTAGGGAAGGGTGTAATGTGTCATACTATTCCTGTCACATGACCCTATGCTAAAGTTCGCATCGTCAAAGTCTTTGATGCAAATGCCTACTTGCCTTGCCCAGGTCCCTTTGTCGATGTCTTTTCGGATTCCCTAAACTCATGGGCGGTGTGGCCTATTGAAGACCTGGTCTGTTCCCCACCCACGGTAAGTTTCAAAGATGGAAAGATCCCTTCCTCCATCTTCTCATTCCATCATTTATCTTATTCCAATGGAATGAAATAGGTAGCACTTGTATGATGTCGTTTGTATGTGGTAGGATAAAGTTGGCAAAAGTGTCTAGCCACAAAAAAAGGATGTTAAACGCAGCCCTGTGATTAGATGGGTAAGTCAGAGGCTACAATCACTTGGAGTTACCCCTCTGGAGCTGCATAAGAATGAGAAGCGTAAAGCATTTTACGGTGCTGTCAACTCCATTGCGCAATCCAGACAATGCATATGATAATATTTTTTGATCATAGTTATTGTTCCTCTTTCCTAATATTTAGAGTGAGATACTGTGGTGGAAGATTAGTCTTGATAGACTATTTCAATAGGATTTGGAAATGTTATATTGAGATGGCTTTTACCTTACCATAGTTTAAACCCTCTCAATTATTGTTTACGTTTTAAATAAATTGTACTTTATTTTCAACCTTTCCTGTTATTTTAAGCAACATAACTGTAAAGGCTTGATTTGTTGGATTGTTTCATGGTGATCCTGCACCATCAACTACCCTTTAATAACTTCAAAAACCTATCGTTGGTGCACAAATTTTTTAATAACGATAGTGGATGGTACAATAAAGTTGATGATAGTTTTTTATTTTTCAAGTTTTGTTCAAGGTCTCTTACATATTGCATATGCATAGGTTTTCATATTGCGTAGCAATAGGGTTCCTACAACTCTTTTACATATATAGATCAAGTGAAATGTTTGATTGAAATTGTGAACCATGTGCTCTTTCCTTTGTAGCTTACGACAGTTCAATATACCATTGTTATTGTTTGTTTTTGAACACTAAATCTGAAATGAATTAACAACAAAAAAAAATCAATTAAAATACACCAAACTTCCATTATAGTTTCAAGGTAGATGCGTAATAAGTTGGATGTAGGACGAGGAGTGGTGATTGATGGAGTTATCTTCCCAAAACATGGATTCCCAATTGGTAGGTAACCTGCCACCCAAGTGCCCAGTTTAGTGAACATGTCAACTTTAGTGAACACGTTAAACTTTTGTATTGTACATAATGTTATTCATGCAAAAAATGCAACAGATAGTTGTTTGTTTCGTGTTGGCATAAACTATTGTTTCCTGCATTTTTCATGTTGTCTTTCTCACCTATCTACTAGTACTTCTTTTTGACATTGTTTGCAGGGATGGCAATGGGAAGAGCACAGACAAGAAAAAGAAAGGGCATCGAAACATCTGTTCCATAGAATGGAACGCCTGCTATGAATTCAAAGGCAAATGGGATGCTTGATGTTCTCACCTCCGAAAATGGTTTAGGGAAGTCTGCAAGACAACCACCACCACCCTTTGCAGACTGGAATAATGGGATGGACACAATGAAGTTTGATGCCATGCGTGTAGAACTGCTAACGCAGAAGGTCGAAATGGCCCACACTGAAAAATGAAAGGCTAAAGGGCATTATTTCTGATCTTGAATGGAATTCACTAAAGTGAAAAGGAGATGCACTAAACTCACTAAGAAATGCACTGAACTCAATAAGAAATGTATGGAACTCAATAACAAGTTCATGGAATTGGACTATAAGAATACAAACCTTGAGATGGAAGTGCGTAGTTTGCAGATGGTGAATGAGAGATAGGAGGTAGTGCATGAGGCATGCACTAAAAATAGGAAAATCATAAGTGACCAGATGCAGGGCATGCTAGATGTTTGTGCACAACACGCTCACTACTAGAAATGGAGGTACGCTTAGGTGTTTACCTCAGTAACTGATGAAGATGATGGGAATGATGTGCCTCCCCTTACTTTGACCACTGGGGGAAACAAAAGTCATTTAAATACTCAACCTCTGCCTCCATAAGAGGCTTGTACTATTAAAAAAGTTTTCTAGATGTATATTGCTGACTCCTATTGAATAAAACGTCAGCAATGGTGCAGAATGTTTGTAATCAGACATATTCTTTCATTTAAGAAAACACTTTATATGCTTCATGAATGGTTATTTTCAATAAATGTGATTCGCCAAACTTTTTTCTTTTTGGTTCTTTTCTTTGGGAGCCCTTCTTGAACCATTTGTATATATATATATATTAATAAAATATATTAAGTGGCCTTGCCACCTTTTCAAAAAATAAAATAAAATAAATGTGATTGACTTCACTTAAACAACTTCAATGGTTTATGATTGGTTTCTTGTACACTTTTACATGCTTTTTGAATGGTTATATGTGGCTTTTCTACATGTCTTGTATGATGAATGGTTTTCACACTTCTCTTAATGACTTCTGAATCAGTCTTGGCGAACCAAGGTGGGTGAATCTATACCTGAAACCTAAATCTATAGGTTAAAGGTTTTTATATAGCGGATTTAAAAGAACCAGTAATTGTATGATGGCAATTTTTCTTAACTTCCACCTGCTTATAATAGTTGCCTATTGAAGACTAAAAAATGCTTATTTATAAATGATGGATAAACTGAATCACAAGTACATAAGATATCTCAATGAGTATTCTTCTTCATAAATATTAAATATAGATCAATGACTATTTAACTATTTAAGCTTTAGCAAATGAATAGGGTGGAGTATCAGGTTAGTTATACTTGTATTCCATAAACAAAGAAACTCATATTGAAAGTAACACTTCATATATATGTGATAAGTGTTAGTCATTTTGACTGATTTGTTGACTGGCTGCCCGCCAATTCCACGTTGCCGTCTCACGACAAAATAGACTAACACGTCGTGTTAGTCAATTTCATCATTTTGCGGGCATAAAGGAAATGGCAGCCTGCCAGTTAGAGAATCAATGAAAAGGACTAACGTGGCATGTTAGTCTATTTCACCATTTCACGGGCGAAAAGGAAATGGCGGCCACACATTCCACAAATCAACGAAATCGACTAACACAAATCGACTAACATGGCATGTTAGTCTATTTTGTCATTTCACATGGAAAAAGGAAATGTCGGCCAACTAGTCCTTGAATCAGCGAAATTAACTAATACAAATAGACTAACACAGCGTGTTAGTCTATTTCGCTGATAGGCAAACTAGCTGGCCGCCATTTCCTTTTTCCACGCAAAACAACAAAATCGACTAACATGCCGTGTTAGTCGATTGCTGGCTCCAAAAGACCTTTCGTACAACGTGTTAGTGATAGGTTAGTCAATGGCAGTCATTTTGGAGCCAAAATAGCTTCAGCCTTTCCTTTTGGCCCGCAACACGGCGAAATAGACTAACAGGCCATGCTATTCTATTTTGCTGATTTGCGAACTGCCAGGCTTCCATTTCCTTTTTGCCCATGAAACGATGAAAAAGACTAACACGACGTGTTAGCCTATTTCACTATTTCGCGGGGTAAAAGGACATGGTAAAGACAGTTCACGAATCAGCGAAATCGACTAACATGACGTCTTTCACTGAATCACAGATGGACTGCCTGGCCGCCATTTCCTTTTGCCCCATGAAATGGCGAAATAGGCTAACACGTCATGTTAGTCGATTTCGCTGATTCGTTGACTGTATTTACCATGTTTGATAGCTTTGTCGATAATTTGTACTATATGTAATTTATGTTCAATTTTTAAGTTTCCTTGTCGATCACTTATGAAATTATTTTATACTATCTACTACTGTTATACGCATAGTCTAGTGCTATCTTCAATTATCTTGCCTCATTCCCTTTGATGACATGTAATGGATTGTTTATATTGTAACAATAATGCATTTCTAAAACCTAACCTCCTTAATTAATCTTGTTGATCTATCTTAAATGAAACATTGACATACTTGCATCATCATGAAGGAGAGAAAATTGTCTTCAATCCAAGTGTTCATAGTTTATACATTTGTATTCCATATCTCACATCTTAATTTTATTGCATATCAAAATTGCATTATTACATAAATCAATGCTATTCCTTTTAGAGTAGACTTAATGATATGACATGTTTAGAGAAAGGATTATATTTATTAGATTATCTGCCTTCCATATCTCACATCTTAATTTCATTGCATATCAAAACTGCATTATTACAAAAATCAATGCTATTCCTTTTAGAGTAGACTTAATTCTATGACAGGTTGCATCTATTCTGGCTCCAAAATGGACCTTTCGTACAATGTGTTAGCGACAGGTTAGTCAATCACAACCGTTAATTGCAAAATTGATAGTGTAAAATGCGTGACTAACACGCATGTTAGTCAATCCGTACTGTCATTTTGGAGCCAGAATGGACGCGTCCACTATGACATGTTTTGAGAAAGGATTATATTGATTAGATTTAAATTAACATATAAAGTGTATTGGTTTGTAGACATATAAAGTGTATAGAGACAAACATATAAATTCTAAACATAACCGACACAAACATATAAATCGTAAACAATCAAGACAAATGACGTACAAAGATCAACTATGTAGCCATAGAAATGAATTGTTTTATAAAAAGAGCATAGTCATACAGGAGCAGTTATACAATTTTAATGAGAGGACCTCCTCTGCATTGAGAATCTACTTTGTATCCTAATAAACCTCTGTGTTGGCCGAGGACTACCACAACCCGTGAAAATGTGGGTGTAGTTCATAATAAGGAGGTTCCATGGAAAGAATGTCGTGACATCCTTGATATTCTCATTGGAGTATGGCACCAGAGAACATCCATGTCTCCAATGGGGTCTGTTAGCACACATTATGTGAATCCGAGGGAGAGTGACTGGCTAGTATGCAAGGGCGAAATACACTGGCCATAGTCACCTAGACAAAGCTATTCCATATTACTCAACAAGTTGAATGAAGAATGGCTAAACATCAAGCACATATATGACATAGTTACAAACAAAAAGCTTAATCTGAACAAATAATACCAAAATTAGTATTAGGGAGGATCATTCTATGATCCTTGTCCATGTAAAAGATGGTCAAAAGTCAATCATCGATGATGACTCCTATGGCCAGGTGTTGAGGGGGTGTCGAACACTGTCACACATAAGTTCGGTGGTTGTATTGGTTGGATCGCTAGACGGACTATAATCAAATGACATGGCACCAAAATTTTGAATATTAGCCATGAACCTATCCAGATAGCCTACAAATGCCATTAGTTTATCACCTAAACCTAGCATTGTTTGCAACAATATGTTTAACTTTCTATTTGCTTTGTTCCACATTACAGTGTCCACATCCTCTAAATTTGTATGTGCATTAGAAATGCTATCGATGACAGGTTCAAGTGTTGGGTTTTCATTAGTATTAGCAGATGTTGGAGTCGACATAGGAATAGGATCTGTATGAAACAAGATCTTAGAGTGAAGTACACATCATTTAAGTTAGCAAAGATCAACATTCACAAACATCCACTTACCTAGAACATGTGAATCATGGAATGAATTGTTCATCATTGCAACAACCTTCAACGCATGCTTGCACATATTTCCTCACAAACTCCACGAACATTCACAGATGTAGAAGTGATCCCCAAATTTCCTAACCATATACCAGTTGCATGAGGACTGACTTTTCACCTAGTACCAACCAGGAGTAGTGTTGTCTGGAATACAATTGACATTAGGAGTTGCCTTTTCCCTCTCCATACTAATTTGCAAATTTGTCAACCTGTAGTTTTTTGATAAATCTAAAATGTTGCAATTCTCGCTTATGCTAGTAGAATGGTTCCACTTTATACACAAGTATAAAATACAGGTTGTCCATCCTCCTCGAGCATGTCTTTTTATCATCTCTTAGGTGCAGTGACTTCAATTTTCCATGGTATGATTCGATGGCATTATTTGTGTCCTGGTTAGCATGAGCAAAATTCCTGAAGTTTTTCGCCCACATAGCTAGACAAAAAAAAATTGAAAAAAAGAAATTAAAAATAGGAGTAGGATGTCAACTACCAAACAACAACCAAAATGGGTAACAAGTCATAAAATCACCAATTGAATGTAATGTCCAACACGCCGATATAGCCTTCTCCTTGACACCATGTGCTTTAGAAGCACTCTAGAAAATGTGGCTGATCACTAAATTTGGCAAAGAAAGTGTGCAGCTCCTCCACAATGCTCTCTTCACTTTCATGCATTGCCATCATTATCACCCCTAGATGGTGAAAACTATACATTTATCTCTCCTTCATTGGATACTTGTACACATTCTTCAACCATGCTCGACGCATGTGCTAAATACAAAGTATGACACGACATTCACAAACACTCCTGTTATAAAAAAAAAACATTTAATTGAGTTGGGAGCCTGCTCATTTAAAACAAAACATAGACCACCGTATCATAATGTTTGATTTCATGTAGACAAACATTTCGCTCTTGCACTTACTCTATCACTTGAATCTTTGCACTCACATCATTCATGATAAATGCATTGATCCTCCAATCAAACCTCTTTTCCTTTCCTCATCTCCACAACTCCATCAACCACACCTAGATATCCTCAATCTTGGTCCTTGATGTCACAACCCATGCAATAGGCACCCCCGATTGTTGCTCATCAAAGACGAGACATAGATACAATTGATATTGTTTTAAACAACAAACATGAAGATCATGACCATCCACAAATCAAATGGGGTTGCATGAAAATAGGTTAAGTTCGAAGAGACTTACCCTATATTTGTTTGTTGTGAATGTCGAATCCATTGAGATGATTGAGTCATGCGAGAATAGAACCATCATTTCAAGTATCCAAGCCATTTGTATTCCCATAATGAAAGGTCTGTCGACACCTTTTGGCTGCTGGAAAAAAAGATTGCCTCATCTTGTTTTTTCATTCTAAGATGCTAGTGGCATCCTGCACATGCTTTCATGACCGAATAGAATGGACCCTCGTCATCAGGTTCATAACATCCTTGCATGTGACAAATGAATCTCTATTCTTCAACATGTCATGAAAAATGGGATTATCAAGATTTCTATCCATAATAGCATCAATTCTCACATTCATCAGCAACAACCTCTCTATATATGCTTTGCATTCATCGGAAAGGTTTGGTGCAAATTGAGAGTGCAACTCATTTCTGGTTTCATCCACACCATGACAAGCTTCACCATTCTTGTCTACATGCAATGGTTGCTTCAATACCAAGATGGCCACATCTGGCCTACCATATGACACCTTAACAATGAAGTGGCATGTACAACCTCTTTTTTTCTGATATGTCAGGGCACGCTTCTTATTCGATGACTTTTTCCTATTGTCTTCTGGTCCATATGAACACCAATACCTTCCAAAACAACTCTCCTATTATCAACAATAGTCGTAATGTCAGTAAACATAGACAAAGGATAGGAAACAATGTGTCTATGAACTGGCTATACATCTTTGTTGTATGCATGTTGTACACAACACTATCGTGCTCAGTGTGCCACTTTCAAAGGAATTGGGTTTCAACACCTTTGCGCAACGATTCCCCTCTGATGTATGCATCCAATCTACCCAGTGAAATTGCTGCACACAGGTTTTTCATTGAATCATTTTCGACACAAATTAGCATCCACTGAATATCCCTTGAACAAAAATGGTGCAAACCTTCACCAACATCTTGAACTTCCAATACCATAATGTCCTGCCATTTTCGATGTTTTCCCATTCTGGTCCTGTACATATCGGACAAAGAAAGATATATCATCAACAGTAAACTGCCATAGTAATGATATCTTTAGTGTGATGGTGTTTTGAGATAGTGATTGATGTTAAATGTGTTTGCCATGATATTGGTCGCTTGGCACAAATGACTTCACAAAGCTACATTACTGTTAGGTTCATCCTGTTAGCACATATTTTTACAAAATAGTTTTGTGCTATAGATGGACACTTTTAGTTTCATCATAAGAGAATTTACTGGTGGATTGTATGTACAGGTGATATGTTGTAGTATCTTCATGAAAAAGCATCACTTGGGCATATTGAAGGGAATGTTGAGTACTATGGTATTCTGGCAATCCTCATCTTGACAATTAGTTTCATTGCAGAAGTACTGTTGGAGGATTAGCATAGAGTAGGGTTGTGAACATGCTCAGAGATGTTAGTGATATGTGTTGGAAATATGCCTCTAATTCACTTGACCTTTGTTCATACTGATTGGGTTAACTCTGACCGATGAAACAGTGTGAAGAAAACCTGCGAGCTCTATCGACACAACCTATTCCGATGACCTCAACATATTAGAGTAGGTATTAGCTATCGAGAGTGGTCTCGATCTTTTATACTGATATCCGATGAGTTCTCCTTCCTATGTCTTTAATGGAGCTCAGAGTAGCAGGTTTGAAGTCATCCCGATGACCCGACAAAGTCATCTTCGGTCATCGGGGTAGCATTGGTTATCGGATTGATGAAAGGATAAAAGGCGTGTAGGTTAGATCCAGATCCAACGGTTGTCACTATACTGCATGATGGAGATGCATGAACGTTATCCATTGCATCTTGGTGACCAAGGTGGGGCCCGACAAAGGAGCAGCTCAGGCGAGTTAATGAGTAAGCAAGTCCAGGTTGATCGGATGATTGTTGCTACACCGCATGATAAAGATACTCATTGGTTAACCATCATGGCTTGGTGACTGATGAGGTGGTGGTCCAGTGGCA
Source organism: Cryptomeria japonica (assembly GCF_030272615.1). NCBI lineage: Eukaryota > Viridiplantae > Streptophyta > Pinopsida > Cupressales > Cupressaceae > Cryptomeria > Cryptomeria japonica. The sequence goes on along the minus strand of NC_081408.1, from coordinate 78,794,118 downwards.
GGTTGAGATGGTAGTCCAAGTGGTGGGTCCAAGTGGATCCGCAAGAAAACCAAAAGTTGACACGTGGCATAAATGAATGAAGAGATAAAGGGCATGCCGATTATATGCAGATCTAACGGTTGTTGCTATACCGTGGTGGAAAAATGCTCGATGAATATCTAGTCAGACTTGTTCGGTTGTCGGGAGGTCCTAATTTATGTTACCCCAATACCCAATGCATCAAATAAAGAAGGCAACTATATCAGAAAGACTTTCTCAATAAAGCAGTTCTAGTCAAGAAAGGAAGAAGACTCATTGGGATAACATACATCATCGGGGAGATGCATATTGAGTTATCCTGACACCTGATAAGGAAGATGAGCTTGTCACAAGCGAAGTCACTACATCGGGAAATAATATGCTGATAGAACAAAGCAACCCGATAAGGAGAATAAGGTGCAAAAAGACTAGTCAGAATGACCTATGCCAATAGGCGAGACAAAAAGGTAATTGAAGGAACATTAAATTTGGGTGGCGCGAAGTAATTGAATTATCGGGTAGGGTTATGCTGAATAGCCATTGGAATATCTGATACGACGGCTACTATTAAATGCTAATGATTAGGTGGATTTGATCCACACAAAGTAAAATTGATGAGTTTTGATTGTTAAAGACTCCCTCTAGCCGTTGCATATCCAACATAAAGAAAGAGTTCTCGTGACAAAATTATTCATAGTTTCTTCAGCCATCAACATTGAAGTTGCAGAGAGGAAGCGCGGGTAATTTGATAATAAAAACACTTAATCATGGAGGCTTTTGGTTTAGAAGGGAAGAGAAAGGTCATAGAGATTTCAGATAGACAATCCACTAAAGCTAAAAAGACAAAGTCTATGGAGGGTGTGTAGAAGTGAAAATATAACCAAGACATGATTGACCAAATGGAGTCATCGGGTGCTAAGTCGAGGAGATCTAAAACCTATTTGCTTCCCAAGGGTCAATTAGAAGATAAGTTCAAAGAGGTTGGAGATATCTGGACAACCATAAAGGGCCATGAATTGTTTTTGTATCACTATTTGAGGCGGAACAAAGATATGTCATTGTCAAACCCTTGGATGACAAATTTGGGCAAATTGGTGGTCCCAAATTTTTTTCTGAATCTCAGATTATTGGAATTGCTTATTAGGAAATACAACAAAGAAAAAAGATGCATCCAATTGCCTAATCAGGATCCATTCATCCGGATATGTTCCGGGACCATTCAGGAGGTCTTTGGTATGACTTATGAGGCCTACATGCCCCTATCCTTTATAGACCTAGAAGGAGAGTATACCCAAATGGACATTGCTCACACAGTGTGGGAGTTAGTGATTCACAAGAAGGAGAAGGGATGACTTATAGAGTAGGATGGCCCTCCCTTTGAAATCAATCTGTTCAGACAATACTTGCAGTACACATAGTGGGTATGTAGCCAAGTCTGCGGGGAAGAAGTTCTCGATGTTACAAGGATAGGCCATTGATGTTGGCTGCAGACATTCAAATGCATGAGCCAAGGCCATTTGATTATGCAACTTGGTAGAGAAGCTGCATGAAGGACTCTTGAATTTGAAAACAAAGCCTAACCCTACTTTCAAATTTTACTCATTGCTAATGCATATGGTTTTGTTTTGTGGACAAATGCAAGGTTTGTGGACAGAAGAATTAAAGGCGACTTCCAGGAACAAGGAAGGACATGACCAACCAATCCAATTAAGGGTATCCCTATGGGACTCAAGGCTCAACAAATCACACTATGTGTTGTTTAAAGAATACTTTGTGGAGCCCTTGTACAAATTATTTAGGGTGGAGTGTGATAGGTCTATCTCACTGGAGATTAAGAGATTCTTGAGATCCCATGCGTTTGGAGACACCAGAGTCAGCCACAATTGGGGTGACTGGTTTGTATGCCAGAATTTCTCCTTTTTCAGGGTTTATGGTTTTGAGGTTGTTCCATATATGTTTCCCACATTAGTTCCTGATAGGATTGCCTATTTATAAATTGTTAGGCAACTTAGCATGTCAAATGCCAAGCATTTAGCTGGTGCACACACGCAGGTGTTTATGCCTAGCACTTTATATTTCAGAGATTTCACCATTATCTCTAATAAGGCTTATGAAATGATAGAAAAGAAGCTAGTAGAGGAGTAGCATCTATATGGACACCAGGCTCAGAAGAATTATGATCTAGAGGGATACATCCACCATTGTAGGAAGAGCCAAAATCTGGGAGAGTATTTGCATATCCCCTTGGAGGTTGAAGATCTATTCAGAAATAAGGAATGAAATGAGGCTGTTGCGGTTTTGGAGGAATTGAACCAAAGATTGGAAGAACAGAAGTAGAGGCTTTAGGAACTAAGAGAGGAAGGAGATTCTGAGAGTAGGTCTAATGAGAATATAGCTTTATGGACCCTTTGAGCACCTAGGTTAGAAGAGGTGGCAGAGAGCCATGAGCAAGCCATGGTGAGAATGAATGCAAATGTAGATGTAAGAATGGAAGAGAATGTTGCCTTTGTTGCAGATGAATTTTTTGTACACTCTAAAGAGTTTGAATCATTTTTGTATCACTACAAAGAGAAAAAATTGAGGGAGAGCATCCCAAATGTTACCCCACAGAATGAAGTAGAGATGCTTAAGAAATTGAAAGAAGAAATTGATAATGACACCACAAAGAGGGAGACAACTTCTTACTGAGGCAAGCGTCATCTTGTTCCCAGGTTGGGACTTAAGTGCCTCTTTCATTTTTGATAGCTTGTTGCATTCTGATAGAAAGGATGTAAAGTTAGATATATAGGGTGTAAATGATATTTTTATTGGATCAAGGTATGATCCAAATGAAGAGGAAATGTTTCTCTGGGCCCTGTACCCTCCAAATAAGAGACCCAAAATTATAGATGTGGATAAAGAATTTGGGCATATGATGAAGCTAAACGTGGGAGAGGTTAATCCAATTGTCACCGCAGATTTGGGGATTGACATTGCAAAACTGAATAATGCCCAAATGCAGTGGGTAGTGAAAGAGGGTCAAAAATATGAAAGTTTATATGAAGACTTGTTGAGAGGTCATGGACATGAAGTGTCACAGATAGTAGATACTGGTGCTTAGTGGAAGAAGAAGTATGAGGAGAAGATGAAAGAGAACATCAAGTTAAGGAGGCAAATCCGAACTGCCAGGGTAGATGCTGCTTGTGTTTTGTTGACTAATAGGTTTGAGCATTTAGTGGAAATCCTTGGAGAATTTTGGGTGAATTGTCAAAAGACCCTAGACAATATGGTTTATCATAAAAGGATCTTGATGGGGCTGAAGGCACTATTCAAGGATAAGAATACCGATGAGAAAATAGTTGAGAAGATCTTGAGAAGGTTGAACAAACACAAGGCATTTGGCATAGATATTGACCAAGAATTTATTGACTGCAAGGATATTGTTAGGTATAGTATACTAGATATTGTGGATGATGTAGAGTAGTTAAAAGAAAGAGGGATTTGGATTATAGAATGCCACAATGTACTCAGTGCATCCCTTGATGTTGCCCGAGCAAATATTTTGGACATGAAGGAAACAGGTGATTAGATGGAGAAGATGGTTACCATGGAGATCGCTGTCAGAGATATCGTGTTCACCACTAGTACTCATAAGGACAACAAGTATTTGGAGCATATTAAAAAATGTAACACATTATTGGAAGACCAAAATTAACTCATGTATATGTAATGAGTCATTTTTGTATAAAAAATGGAGAAAGATAGATGGATAAACATTTTCGGCCACTGGGTGGGCTGCAACTATTATGTTTTAGAAAAGTCTAGTAAGAATGAGAAGTTTAGTCTATGCAAACTGATTGTATTGGAGTATTTTGTAAGTCCAGTTTTTGTATACATTCTTATTGGAGAACTTAAATATAGAAGATTTCATGTCTTTATCTTTAGATCATTGTGTGTAATTTCATGTTTGATGAAACCATATGTCCTCTTGATAAATATTTTTTGATTTGTTGTGATGTGCCATCACATGATGTGGTATTGAATGTAAAGTTGGTTTTATATTATTCATACAACACATAATGAAACCTTGACAGTGATGATCTTATAATTGTCTCTTGAGTCATTAAGAATGGAATGAAAATTTAATAATATAAATTCACATACATATCATCACCTTGATTTATTGAATCTATATATGCCTAACATATATAAACTCTCAACCTATGGTAGACCCAGTCATCAAATCCATGCAAATTTACTGATTATCAATGAAAAGGAATTAAGTATACTTAATTTTCATCCTTGAGGAAAAAACCTAAGACATTCTCATAATTTGCCTTGCAAATCGTTTAACTAAACAATCATTAAATGATCTATGATTGTATATTAATATTCTCTCATCAAATTTTTACATAGACACAAAATGATCCTCCAAAATGCCAAAACAAAAGCCTATATATATTTTGCCAGAGCTTTCATACAAAATTCTTGCGATCCCCTTCTAGGTAGTCCTGGTATCCACTTATAGAAAATAGGAAGCGACAAGCTTCGGTCTTCTTTGGAAAATATTCCTATCCTAACCATAATTCCCCCCCAAAAGTTACATCAGTTACAAAATATCATAGTAGTAGGAGTGCAACTGATTTTGAAAAGTATTCCTCTGCAGATAAGGTTGCCTGTGAACTACAACATGTCGGGGCGTCGGTGGGACCTTCCTTTGCTTCTATTTCTTTCAAAATATATTTGGTTTCCCATATTTTGAATGTATCATCATCAGGCCAAGAGAATTTAATGATTTTTTTCTTCAGTTTGTTCCAACTCTTCCATGATTTTGTCAACTGTTCAACTTCCTTCTCCAAAAAGCCGAAATGTGATTTTATTTTCACAATTTCCTCAATAGTCTGAATAAATAAAGAAGTATCATCCATGTTTATAATGTTTTTAATTGTCTGACATAATTTATGAACCAACTCCTCAATCCATACTTCTTTCTCTTTTATCTTGTTGGTGCTCAAAAAACCTCCAAGAAACAATTCAATTTTTTCAGTTGCATACTCTTTTAGGTACAAGTTTGCCCTCCTTTCGATGTTAACTCCTTCTATCACAAACCTGGACAACTCATTTGCTAATTCACAAGTAGGTTTGATTATTACATCAACATCTTCTTCTCCCAGGGACAAATAATATATAGTCTTCAAATCCACCTCTCTGGCGGTCCATTTATCCAAAATTGGCTCCAAAGTAGCCTTTTATTCTTTCAAAGAATCTAAAAGACTCATTACCCTTTTCATATGTATATGCACAATTACTAACCCAATACTATTGACAAACTTCAAAACAATACCCCTGATCTTTTCCTCATGCTTATTTGCAAAAATTGTTTGAGCTTGCCTCAATCTCTCAATCTCATCCTGAATGTTCTTAGCTAATTGGAAACCGGGAGTCATGGGAGAAGGAGGGAATTCAATAATTGGGCTAGAAGGAGGGGGCTTAGCAGGAGAAGAAGAAATCATCAGTTGGGAAGACTCACCCCTTTGATGTTGTGCTTCCAATTTACTCTTCAGCTATGCAATAGTGCCATCTTTAGAAGCAAGCTCAAGTTTTTCTTGATTATAAGCCTTTAGGACTACCTCTAATTTCGCGTGGATATGAAATCTCTCCTTGGCCTCTTTTTTAGCCATTGCCATGCCAAATTTAGCAGACTCTAAGGTCATGCTAGCAACTTCTACTACCCCTGTGTCTCTGACTCTTTTCACAATCATGCCCCCTGAGTAATGAGATTATGAGAAATCTCTCCTTCTTTTATTTTCCTCTCTTTTAAGTGACCAAATTACAAGGTTTGCATGGTCATTACTGTAATTCATTCCCTCTAAAGCTTGGTCTCCTTCCTTACTACATCAAAAACTATTGCATCGACTATGTTCCATTCTAGGAGAATTAGCACTCTAACATCTGCAATCAATTTTCTCCCTTCCTTAGGGGTAATTACTTCAAAGTTTTTCACCATTTCCTTCTTTATTTTTACTTCAATAGTAGATGTATCCTTATTTTCTATCAGTTGTAATTGATGTGCCATGGTGACTGCTGGGAAGATTGTCGCTCTTCCTTTATTCGTCAGCTCTACTTCTTGTAGGCCTCCAATTTGCCTCATAATCTCAGGAATACCAATCTTCAAAGGGACCTAATAGGGGAGAAAATATGGGGTTCCACTAATACAATATACTCTAAAAATGGTGGAAACAAGATATAAGAATATGTCACCCCAATTGTGCACAATCTTGATGCTCTCTGCAAACTCCTTAGGTCTGATGAATTCAAGGAGAACCTTTGGGATCCTAGGGTTCTCTTGACACAGAAGAATCCTAAGCTTAGATGCAAAACATCTATCAAATTTCAGATAGCTAGCATCTTCTCTGTCCCAAGACAGACCTACACTCCATAATTGAACTGCCATGTCTTCACCATCCCTTTCTCTTAGTAGGTCCATATCTTTTCCAAAATATTCCACGCCTTTAAACAAGAACATATGCATCAACATGGAATACCAGTCAAAAGGTCTATCCACTTTAGCATTATTTATCCCAATTAAACCCTCATGAATGACATCTACAAGATAAGGTGCAAAATCATATGCTATTGCTAAGGACGGGTTCAAAATTTGTGCCATCATAAGCATATAATGAGTTGGCATGGCATTCTCTGCATCTTCTCCAAAAATTTGGCATAGACACCAATATACACCCTTAGCCCTTAAGGTGAAGAAATTCATAGGGAAAGGACCCATTGTGCTAGGGCATACCAATGTTAACCCTCCTATCTTTGCAAAAACTTCCTTCAATGGCCCATTCCTAAGATGATCCTTCTGGGCATCATAAACATTCTTAAGCATTTAAAAATCAATGGGTTCTAAATAAATTAAGGCTTCATTTAGCCGGAATACCCTTCTGAGTTCATCATCAGTGATTTCAATTAGGGGGCCCCCATTTATATTCCTCACAGTCCTAGTGATAGGGTCATAAATTAATGCAATCTGGGTCAACAAATCAATGTCCATGAAAACTCCAGGGACCACTAGTTTCCCAACATCTAATTCCCATTTATTATTTATAGGGCCAGGTGTATTTCGTTGGCCAAACCCTACCCTGAATAGACCTAAACCTGTCATGCCTATCTGGGGATCTCTCAGCCAACATCCCTTGTCATATAAACCATCACCAATCCATAGGTAGGGAGATTTGGGCACAATTTCGTTTATCTTGGTTGCACTATTTGTGGATTGAACCAATTGTTTGAGAAAGTCATCGCAAATAGCCCTCTCTTGGTAATCTATCTTTCACTTAAATTCTCTTCATGGTGCCATCTTATCAATCTAAAGCTATCATCACTTCAATTATTATTCAACTAGCCCCTTCTAAATTTCCAGCCTCAAACAATGTCACACAAATAGGTATTGCAAAGCACAGTCGCAAAAAAACTTACTTGTCGCTTGGGATATCACAAAAACCGCACACCTAGTCTCTGCTAATCCTCTTAACAACTTTTTGCAATTTGAATTTCAAAAAAATGTCTTATGGAGGCACCTTACAGAAAAATGAGCAATAATTATCATCAATAGTGCCGCACACTTCTGGAATTAATTCTTTTAAATTTCAAATTTCGGCTCCAACAGACCAAAAGGGATTCTTTTGAGTATTTTTTCCCTTCAGTCACTAATCCGTAATGAGTAAAGGTCAAGCATCTTCCTATCATGGACTACCAAGAATCATTAGATCATGTGGATTCAATGCTCCCTTTAATCACTTTAGCCTTAAAAGTGGGCCCATCATTTTGTCACTCGCCTACTCTTTGTCGCTAATCCATGATGGGTAAAGGTCAAGCATCTTCCCTTTGCGGTCTAGTGACAACCGTTGATTTCCTCTGGAATTTGTCACATTGGCTGAGCCCACCATTTAGTCGCTAGTGTGCGAAGAGTAAATGAGGAGCATCTCTTCATAGTGGTCTAGCAACAACCATTCGATCCTTTAAGGTCCTTCATTACTTAGCCATCACCACTAAACCGTCACCACTAGCTGTGTCCATTAGCTGTATGGATTAACTGTTTGACCGGCCCCGCTGGTAGTGGCTTGTCATTGGGCCATGATGAATATTCAATATGCAACTTCCCATTGTAGTGTCACTACAACTGTTAGATCAAAAGAAACTTATCCAACCTTTAAGAACCCGATGCATACATAAAGGAAAATACTTAGGACTTTAGGAAACTATGAAACATTTCAAATTTAATTAAAACCCGCCCAAACCTAGAACTCAAAATGGCCCCTTTCGACAACATGGTGACCCTTCCACTTAAGTGAAAAAAGCAATGGGCAAATAGAAGTGATTTGGAAATAATGCGACATAAAGGTTTTTTTTTTTTAAATATTTTCAAAGGGATCAAATCCAAAATTTGGAAAATAAAGGATACCAAGAAAAACTTCCAACAACATCCAAAACATTGATAACACCACCGAGGAATAAAAGGAGGCTGTATCAGAATGACCTACGCCGAGGTGATATAAAGGTGAAATTAGAACCTAGCCAGGAGGCAAAGTGATCGGTAAGACCTATGCCAATTGAAGGATGAGTGGCACCAAATAATTGAATTATCGGAAAAGTTATGCCGATTAGCTGTTGCAAAATCTTATTGGAAAACCCTAAACCAGCCATTATTAAATGAAGAGAAGGGGCAAATTGGTGTTCACACGAGGAAAATCATAGGAGGATTTGAGCTGAGTAAATGCTTCTAATCTATCAAATCCATATATGATGAGTCAGTACAATGATTCTGCATAACAGTTTGAAGCTAACAGAGAGATTGAAGCAATATTAAACTACAGATAAGGCAAAACTAGCAACTATAGATCAATACTTCATATGAAAGAAAATTTGTATTTGACTACATCAATACTTAACAAACATTGTGTTAAAAAATTGGCAGCATGAAGTGTAAGAAGCATTGGTTCTTTAGAAATTGTAATGTCCACCATCCATCATCAGTACATGCAGATGAAAATGACATCTTTAAACATAAAAATATTGGTTACAAAATGACCATCAAAGGCGCTCCATGCACCTACAATGGTGAGCCATTTCTAACATAGTGTCAGCTGACACTTTTTCCTATTTACCATAACAAGATGTTTTATAACATAGTTGGTAAGTACCTAAAATAGTACTACTGCTAATTTTACAAAATTATTCCTATTGTCTACAATAGGGTCATAGAAATGCAGTTTCAAGTGACATATGCAAAACATGAAATTGTAGATAAACAACAAAACTAATTCCCAATGTATTGGAGTATGAAAACCATGTTCTCTCCAATCTCCATTACTTTGACAGCGGCTGGTGTTGAGAGCTAGTTATCATCAGAGTTGAGTAGTCTATGGAAGGGATCTAGATTCCCATTCCTCACCCCTACCCTAAACACCTCCCACGCCTCTTGAATGAAGTCCTTCCTCCTCTCTCGTATTGCCCTTTTTTGGGAAATTTCCTCGTCTTCACTATTTGACTCCTCCGATTCAGAGATGTAGTTGGTGTGGTTAAAATAGATGCTGAGGGTGCTTACCGAACAATCAAAATCCAACTCTAGAATGGAATTTGCGAGGGCCTATCCATCAGACGGGCAGACAAAGTTGTCAATCCTCTGTATGGTTGCTTCCTTTGAATCAAATATGTCAACCATAGGGCAAATGACAGCCTCATAAACAAACCCATCACAACAGTGTCAATTAGCATCCAATATACCATTAGCCACCTACCATACAACATTCTAGAGCACATCGTTTGCTTGAAATAGCCAGCTACATTGGGCCTGGATTTATTCCTCTCTACACAAGCAACTGAGACCAAAATGATGCACCATTGGTTCAGATCGACACTTCCAAGCTTAAGACTGTAATCTGAACCATTCCTTATTTAAATTTTCGGACTTTCTAGATAAGTCTAGAGACTAGAATAGGCCTGAATTCCAATCAAGGTTCATTTGAAAAGCATATCTTTATTATTATGAGAACTTGTCAAGTCCCTACTCGTACGTACTTTATCTAACCAGCCTGATACCAATCTGCCAAAGTGCATGAAAAAACATAGAGGTCTCTAGTTTGTCCTTCCACTAAGGTATGGCCTACCTCTAGCTAAAATGAAGCTCCCATTCTTGATCCACATTCACTGACATAAAGGGCGTTCCTTATACTAAAATAGCTTGTTCCACCAAATGGAAGAGATAGGGAAATTAAGACCATGCTAAGGAGATTCATCATACCAAGTGAGGTGTTACGAAACTATTTACCAAGGTTTCCAAATACCATTAAATGAGTCTATCTCTAAATTTTTTTTTACATAGTCTAACAATTAATTACAATTGTAATGTCTAATGTTGAATCTCCAAAGTTCTTGAAATAGGTAAGTTGGACACCCATTGGTGTAGGAGCACCTAGGATTTAACCATTTTTTCTGCATTTTCCACATTTTAAGGTGATGATCCATATTTTGGATTAGGTGTTTGAATAATGGAATACTCAAAGCTCCACATGTGTGTTTGATAGTCATTTGAAGGATGATTGTCACCTAGGTTGTTACTTTTCTCAAATCTGGCCTATGAGCCCTTGTAAGCCTAAAATAACATAAATTTTCATTATGATCTAAAACAACTTGTAAATCCTGACTAGGCATTTATGCATGTCCGTTTAATGTTAGGAAGTCATGCTAGGAGGTTCAGTATAAGTAAAAATGCATAAAAGGCAAAAATGCATATTTGAGCAAAAGTTGTCATTGTTGCTTGACAACGTTTTGCAACTTTTTGAGAAACTTTGCAATTTTTTACCAAATTGGTGGTTAGGAAACCAATGAAGAGTTGATTATGACCAAAAGGGCATATAAAATGCTTTGAGAATGATTCTACATGGTTTGGAACATTTGTGAGCAATTTTGAATAGATTTTGAAGACAATTTCCAGATTTTACCTTGTAATTTTGTCATTTTTGTAGCAGCAGTCTATACCAAATGGATTGACCTTGCTACTGTTCTTTCATAGTGGTTTAGTCTATGTTATTTTATTGTTCAGGAGGTGTTTTTAATTTATTTTGGTGCAGGTTTGATGTGTGTTTACAAATTTGTATTGCTCTTCACCTAAGAAAAGGTTCACGAACAGTTTGACTAACTCACGTGTTAGTCACACGCTTTAAACTGTTGATTTTGTGATAAACAGCTAGGATTGACTAACATGTCACTATCATATTGTATGAAAGGTCTATTTTGGAGCCAGAATAGAAGGGTTGTGTCTATTCTATCTCCAAAATGGACCTTTCGTACAACATGTTAGTGACAGGTTAGTCAATCGCAACTGTTTATTGCAAAATCGACGATGTAAAACGCGCGACTAACACGCATGTTGGTCAATTCGCACTGCCGCAACAATGCCTATGAATTATGAATTTTGGGTTTAATAATTTTGAGAAAATTTGATAAAAAGCCTTCATGTCTTATTGTCTCTCAAGAAAATCTATTTGTCTGTTACCTTTTTCTCCACTTAACTGGAAGGGTCTTTATGTCGTTGAAAAGGGGCCATTTGAGTTTTAAGTCTAGGCGAGTTTTATCTTTTAAGTTGGATCACTTTAATTTTCCTAAGTATAAGTATGGTTTTCTAATGTATGCATCGGGTTCTTAAAAGTTGAGAAGGTCTGTTTTGATCCAACGACGGTCGTGATACCACAATGGCAAGTTGTACATTTAATACCCATTGTGACTCAGCGACAAGCTGCTAGTGGTGGGGCCAGTTAGAGATCCAACGCTAGCACTTAAGCGTTGGTGGTTAAGTGATGAAGGGATCTTAAAGTTTGAGCGGTAAGGATTTAATCTAATGGTTTCTGCTAGACCATGATGAAGAGTTGCGAGTCCTTTTACTCTTCACGGATCAGTGACTGAATGGTGGGCCCGGAAAGTGTGAAGAGGAAAAAGCACTTTAAACTGTGGTCAGGTAGAAGGAAAATTAATGGTGGTCATGAGACCATGATGGGAATATGCAATTCCTTTTACCCATCGTGACTCAATGACCAATAGGGTCATCAGAGAATGTCATCCCACGCTACTCCGATACCTGATGGGCTAGACGGCAAAGGCGGTATCATTGGCATAACTTACTCCGATGGGGCAATACCAAAAGGTAGAAATACTAAGTCATTGGGATAACTCAAATCATCGGTGAGAGGAGTTTTGGGTTGCTCCGATACCCGATGAGGGAGACAAAGTCGAGCACAAAAGAGGAAGATAAGGTTATTGGTTTTTTTCCACCATATATATTGAAATCCTCCAATTTCTTACCGAGCCAATATAGAAACTCAATTGTGCTACAAGAATTTAATTTTATTTGTAGTCATATATATTGAAATTCTTGAGTTTGATGTTATAGAACAATTTCATGCACATACAATCAAATACACTTGTTTTTTCACCATATATAATGAAATGTTAACAACAATGTCAAAATAGGGAAGATAATTGTATCAGTTGGTGTCAACAATTTCTATTTTTGTCCGGTAAAGCTATATTTTATATTAATTCTGAAAAATGTTTATATTCTAAAAGATAAACCTCCACATCTAGTTGACTAGACCATCAAAGCCGGTATACATAACGGTCCATACATAACACATTCAAAAACATTTAAAAAAACAAACATAGTCCTTGCTTCAATAAAGGTTGTATGTGCCATCTCACTACTCCAGGTGAACAATGACCATGCCCTCTTCCACATCCAACACTTCCATGTCCCTAACTTGGTTCATTTTTGTCTCCCCTCTGGAGCCTTCACCGAACTGCACCACAAGACCCTTCTTAGTTGTTCCTCTTCCACAAGGTCGACCTTGTTGTTTTGTGCGTGCAGGAACCGTTCGTTGCACAAGTGCTCTATATTCTGACCAAGGTCCCCATTTTTCCATCTCCACACGTGCTTCCTAGATGTCGACCGTCTCAAGGTATTGAACAATACCATACATTCCAGCCTATGCTACACTTCTTCTGGCCTCTTTATCGAATGTGGTGCTCTAGAGTGAGAACAATCGCAAGGGAGGAGTAAATTCACTCACATGAATCCATGCTCCATCCACACTTTCAAAGCCATCCATGTCTCATGCCAAACCTAATAAAGCTTCCATTCTGCCTAGCCATTCCTTCTTCACACACCTATTCATGATTTCTCTGACTTTCAGAATAGGTCAAAGCTCCAAACACCATGCCATAAATAGAGACACTATGTTCGCATTCATTCTGTATTTCCATCCACCATCTACATACTCAGGTTCAAGGATCAACTTCACCACGGAAAGGAATGTGGTGTCTTCATAGATAAACAGGTTCATCAACCTATCATCATTTATTTATCCCCAAAATGCAACCTGTGTTTTGCTTGTCTCTAAAGAAAAGTTGGCCTCCATATTTGAAATCGAGATACCCGTGATTCCAAAACGGACATGCAAATCTGTTAGACTAACAACGATGTCTATAAATTATTTGAATTTTTATGAACCCATACCTTAATTTTTTAGTGCTTTCTAATAACTAAGTTCATCTACTACATGTTCCATGTTATTTTAGAATCCAAGTTTCTGCACAATAGTTTGTGGACGTTTTTGTAAACTTACACATATCCATATCATGCTATCCTACAAAGACCTTGGATTCATATGATGCACACAACTAATAAAAATTTTCTTCAACTAACAAGGCATGTTATGTACTTTCGCACATGACAACTCCAAAACGGTAGTACGAATGACGAACATGCTTGTTAGTCGCACATTTTACACTGTTGATTTTGCAATCAATGGGCAAAGATTGACTAACACAACGCTAACACGCTGTACATTAGGTGCTTCCACTCCAAAGCAGACCTTTCGTACATCGTGTTAGCAATAGGTTAGTGAATCGTAGCTGTTAATTGCAAAATCGACGGTGTAAAACACTATACTAACCCGCGTGTTAGTAAATCCGTACTTCATTTTCAAACAAAAATACATGCACGCGTGACTAACACACGTGTTAGTCAATCTATACTATCTTTTTGGAGCCAGAATAGACGCGTTCGACCGCAACTCTAAAACAAACATTTTTTTGTTATTGTAGAATATTTTTGTAATAATTAATAAATCATATTAAATTAAGAAGACCAAAAAACTTGTGTAAAATTATCTACAAATTTATATGAGTATTTCTACATATTGATTTGAATCATTTGAATATAATTTAAATATTAGTGTTATTCTATATATTTTACATATATTGTTGTCTTAGAATGAGTGGTATTAGATATACAAGCTTTTCAACCTAATTGGGTACATTTAATTGTTAATCGTAGAAGGACTAACATGCGTGTTAGTCAATCTATACGACGGAGTCTGTATGGCCACAGCTATTGCGCGACTAACATGCGTGTGACTATTCTAGTAAATCCTTACTGTGGTTTTGGAGCCAGAATAGACAAGTGCCCATCTCAGGAAGCATAATGAGAAAAGGCGCCCCCTTATGGATGAAAGAAGTTCCGTCTTGATTATGGAAGCAAAAATTACAAATAATGGAAAGTTACACTATCGGGATAAGTAACCCCGATAAAAACATGCAACAAATACTAGTTTTTGATCGATGTATCATATACCGATAACAATGCATGGAAATCCAAGGTCGGACCTATCGACATCACTCTCACCGATTAAATTATGAAGTCAATGACGGTTATATCGGAGAAGCATATACCGATAAGGCTCATCGGTATAGTGAACATAAGCGGCAAAATCATAAAATTGTCTTCCCGATAACCAATGAGGCTATCGGTAAGACTTATACCGAAAAGCGCAATCGTGAAAATGTCGCCAAATGTGAAGGTTGTAGCAAAAAGAAAGTCCGAATAGCTTCGCCTAGACATGATAGACCAAATAGATGTAGGCAATCCAACACCAATTCTAACCCTAATGCGGTAGACGCGTCTATTCTGGCTCCAAAACAATAGTACATCAAGACTAACACGCATGTTTATCACGCGTTTTACCATGTCTACTACCATGACTTTTTGGAGCCAGCAAACACGCATCCCATGCGATATCTAACCCTAATGTGAATAATTCCCCACTAAAGCAAAACAAGAATAATTTTCCACTAAAGCAAAACAAGAATAATTTCCCACTAAAGCAAAACAAGAAAATTTTCCCACTACATATAAAGAAAAATAAGAAAATTTTCCCACTACATATAAAGCAAAATAAAAAATGAAAAACAAAGATTTGAAACCCAAAATATACAAATAGGAAAAAAATGACTTGTCCACATACCTAATAACCTTAAAAAATGAAGCCTCCAACAACGCAGGCTGCCCTTCAATAATAACTCGCTGCCTCCTTCTTCAAGCCCTTCTTACCCTTCAACAATAGCAGAATACTTCAACAATAAGGACACTTTCTTTAATCATGCATTAGTCCCATTAGTCCTCCTTTTTCCCACATGAGGTAGAAAATGGCGCGAGGTATCTTGAAATCAATGTACAGGGATGTGTAGTATGGTTTACCTAACACGCGTGTTAGTGACGCATTATACATCATTGATTTTTCAATGAACGATTGCGATTGTATTATTCCCATTAGTCCCCTTTTTTCCACATGAAGCAGAAAATGGCGTGAGGTATTATGAAAACAAAGGTACAAGAACACGTAGTATGGTTTGCCTAACACTCATGTTAGTGGCTTGTTGTACATCATCAATTTTTCAATGAATGATTGTGATTGACTAAGGACTAAGCCACTTGTCACTAACACATATGAGAGGTTTTGGAGGGAGCCAATGCATTTTGGAAGCCCGTGCCCTCTTTTTCCCACCGTTTTGCTGTCCGAACACGGTCATCTACAATTACCGTGGTTGTTTGTTTTTCATGGCTTTTAATGTGTGTGTTATGCACAACACACCGCCGCAACCTGCGACCCAGGATCTACCTTCCTCTGACATGTCCACGTAGTTTCGCGTGGGCCCCAACATTTGAAACCGACGAGTCCAGGACAAGTCCATGTCATTTTCTGTAGGTCCAGCGGTTGCGCCAAATTGGCATGGTATGCATGTCTTGAACATGCATGTCGATGCATGTTGTTGGTATGACAGGTCACTTTTGGAACCAGAATAGACGCATCCATTTTTTGAAGAGGGGTTTCTTAAAGTTATCACTGTCCCCAACCTAAAAATAAGAATGTTATTGGAACTAAGTGGGTTTTTTGAAATAAAATGAATGAGAATGGTCAAGTTATAAGAAACAAAGCTAGACTGGTTTGTAAAGGTTATTCTCAAAAGGAAGGAATTGATTATGGTGAGACTTTTGCACCTTTAGCTAGAATTGAAGCTGTTAGACTATTTCTTGCCTATACAGCATATAACAACTATAAGGTTTATCAAATAGATGTTAAATGTGCATTTTTGAATGGTGAGCTTGAAGAGGAGGTATACATTGAACATCTTGATGGTTTTTCACTAACAGATGATAAGGATATGGTTTGTAGGTTAAAGAAAGAATTATATGGATTGAAACAAGACCCTAGAGCTTGGTATGCAAGGTTGGATAAATATCTTTTGAAACTTGGTTTTACTAAAGGCAGTGCTGACAGTAATTTGTATTACAAAATTACTGATGATGATATTCTAATTATTGAAGTATTTATTGTTGATATCATTTTTGGAGGAGAAGATAAATTGTGCTTGGAATTTGCTAACAACATGAAGAGTGAATTTGAAATGTCCATGATTGGTGAAATGAAATTTTTCTTAGGTTTGCAGATTACTCAAACTGATAAAGAAATCTTTATTTGTCAAACAGAGTATATGAGGGAATCGTTAAGTTTGGTATGGATAATTCCAAATTGGTAAGTACTCCTATGGTGACAAGTGAGAAATTATCTATCAAAGATACATCTACACCGATAAATCCAACAAGGTATAAGTTTATGATTGGTGGCTTGTTATATCTAACTTGGGCTAGACCAAATATTATGAATGTTGTGAGTATTGTTTCAAGAGATCAAAGTAATCCTAAAGAAAATCATGAGTGTGCAATAAAGAGGATATTCCGGTATCTAGAAGGAACAACTGAGTATGGCTTATGGTATTCTAGAGATGATAACTTCACTTTGTGTGCATATACAGATTCAGATTGGGTAGGAGATATTGATGATAGGAAGAGCGCTTCTGGTGGAGATTTCTTTCTTGGAAAGAAATAAGTTTCATGGATAAGCAAAAAATAGTCATGCATTTCTTTATCTACTTCAGAAGCTGAATATGTTGCAGCAACAACTAATTGTACTCAAGTCCTGTGGATGAAGAAAATGTTGAAGGATACCAGGGTAAATTGTAGTGAGCCGATAGTTATCTACTGTGATAACTCTGTAGCTATTGACATGTCTAAGAATCCAGTATTTCACTCTAAGACTAAGTATATATCAATAAAGTATAACTTTCTGAAGGATAAAGTAGAAGAAAAGGAAGTCAAATTGGTTTATGTGAACACTAAAGAGCAATTGCAAATATATTCACTAAACCACTGGCTAAGGAATCATTTGAGTATTTGAGAGATAGGTTAGGGGTTTCTGCCCCTCTGACAGAGACTTGATTGATGCACTTTGGCATTAGTCCGACATGTATTATCAGAGTTACTATTTATTTCGGTACAAATGAGTGGTGCTACTACTCAGGAGGAGTAGTTAGCTTTGAGTTTCAGGGAATTACATTATTGCTTTGATATTTTTGTTATATCTTTGGCATTGATGTCAAAGGGGTAGAGATATTGATGTAAAAAATAAGAAAAACAGAGTTGTATACATTAGGGGGAGAGATATATGTGTAATTCAAAACTTTACAGAGATATTCAAAGGGGGAGTTTGTTGGTTGTCTTCCATTGGGGGAGACTTGTTTGGCATTTTTTTTGGTACTTAGATGTTTTTCACATCCAATGTTGCCATCAATGCCAAAGGGGGAGATTGTTGGCATTTTGGAGGAATTGATTATGTGTTGCATGAATGTTTTGTCATTGATGTCAACACCAGCTGTTATGGTTGGTTACCAAGAGACAGGTTTTGGTTACTGACAGAAGATCTAGTGTTACCGACATAAGAGACTATGTGTTGGACACTTCCGACATGATTGGATCTATGGAATGGGTCAATGCAAGAAGCCGAGTCCACTTTTTGGCCAAAAAGTGGAAGTGTTTTCCCTGATTTTCAAGTTTTGTCTCGTTGAGCTTAAATTTTGAAACACTTGGAGATTGAATCTTGGAAAAAGTCAGTAATATAAAAGATAGCCTTCTGAGTCTACTTTCCAAATATATAATTTATTTTAATACCCACATAATAAAAAATAACTTTTTGAATGGAGTTATAAACACTATGTGTTGGATTTTGCCAAGATCAAGAAGTCATTGAAATGTACAAGATAGAGACATAATATGGGACAAGAATAAACTGTATTCTCATCAATAGAAAATGATCAATAATTTGTTGTTTTATACAATGTAGATGAGCCTGCTTATATAGGCAAGGCTAGGGATATGTATGAGCACACAAACATGACATGTGGCTCAATAAGAAACAAGGGTAGGTAGGAAATAGGTGTGGGTAGGTAGGAGAAATAATATAATATTCCACATGAGGTGGATCACCCACCGAAGGTGGAATTATCACTCCACAATAAGTGGATATGATAGTGTAATAACAAGATCAACACCATAAGAGGTGGAATTTCTCCTACACACACTATCCCAATGTGGCACAAACACCCAAGTGTCTCATATCCAAACTACTATGAAATGCATTATCCTAAGTAAACTTAAGTAAGTGTAATAATATCCATGATGAATAATTATTTACACCAACACCCCCCCTTAAGTGCAACTTAGGGGAATGCACTTAAGTCTACAATGCAACTAAGCAATGCAAGATGGGTCCCGACTACGAGGCCATGTTAGGTACCCATGCACAAATGCAAATGCATGCAAACCAATGCAATGAAATCTCTCACAAAGTGGGGAAAGAGAGAAAAACCCAATGGGAAAAAACCCTCCCCCAAAAAGAGAGATGAAAGCTATACAAGAGAACTCTCATAGAAGTATGTGAGGAACAAAACCCCATGTAGGAAAAAGTCCCCCCCATATGAGAGAAGAAGAGAAGTCAAACTGTGATCATCCCTCAATGAAGAATCTGCACCAATGATAGAAGCTCGATGTATGAAGAAACTGCTCCATGAACGTCGAACAACATTACTCCCCTTAGGAAGAAACAAAACTAAAGGTGTATCCATAAAGTCTCCCAATCATGAAGGGAAGATGTATGAAGAAAACTCATGATGAAAGGAATCTCTGAAAACTGCTCAAGTGTCCCCATGTCGATGCTGAAAGATACCCCTTCCAAAGCTGGTAAACTGTGCCATACTGCTGAAAAAGGAACTCCAACATCTAGTGAAGATGGATGTAGAACAATGTCCAAAGACTCATGTGTCTCCTCAGAGAATAAAGAGACCTCCTCCAACTGCTGTACATAAGTATCCACAATCATGTCAACCTCGAAAGAATGATCATGTAGAGAATGAACAAGAGGGTCAGAGTGTGCCCTCGCAACAATCGAAGAAGGATCACCTTCATCAAAGAGAAGATGAATGTCATCAATGATGTCTCCCAAATCTGCAATGTAGGATTCCACAAGCAAACCTGCAATGTCTGTCATGTAATCATCCCATGAATCTGAAGCTGGAAGATAATGTATATCCTGCTGCACTGAATCACATGAAGGCAAAACTATCGCACTATCTGCATCATCAGGTGCAATAGGTGATGTGATATCAATATGAGAAGATGAAGTACAAGACTCAAGAACTGGGTTACATGTGAGAATCCCCATGTTCAAGTGTCCAAAGTTCTCCTCAAAATCTGAATCATCACAATAAGTGTGATCATCATGTGTAAAATCATCAAATGTGAAATCATCATCATCAACAAAATCTGAAAAGGAGTATAACCGAGATGCATGATCAACCACCCCAGTTGCAATGATAGCTCTAGTCTCCATGTCTCTAATGAAAACTGAGTCAGGTGTGAACTCCACAACTCTCTTAGTTGCGCCATGTGTGATTTGATAGATAGAAAGGAGATTGTTTGTCAAGTGGGGTACACACAACACATCATTGAAGGAGTTATCCCCAATGTCAATAGATCCTTTCCCAATCACATCCATGTATGTATGATTGCCCATCAAAATCTGAGGCATGGTGCAAGGTTCAAATGTAGAGAACATAGATTGTGAAGATGCCATATGATGAGAAGCCCCTGAATCTAGAAGCCATCTCTTTGAAGTATGATTTGTTGTAGCACATAGAGCTTGTCCTTTTCTTGTTCCAAAAGAGTGAGTCTTTCCACTTGTAGAAGCCATGAATGCTTGCCCTTTTCCTTTTGAATGTGAGGAAGTGGAAGTTGATGAATCATCCTTCTTGTAGACTTTAGGCAAATCAATGTTATGCTTTTTGATGATATGTGTAAGCTCATCAATCTTCTTAGTATGGCAACCATGTTCCTCATGACCAATCTTTTTACAATAAGCACAAGTAGGTCTCTCTCTCTTTGGTGAATTATCTTTCTTGGAAGAAGATGAATCTCGTTGTTGTGGAGAAGATTGTGCTTTTTCCTTAGGCTTTGATTGCCATTTCTTCTTGTTTGAGTTGTCCTTTCCTTGATTTCCTTTGTTCCCTTGATTTGCCACTAATGCTTGAGACTTAGAAGAAGTCTTAAGAATGCCCATGCTTATCAACTTAGTTTGTTCCATCATCAACATTTCATTGAAAGCATCAAATGTAGGCATTTTGTAGCTTGAACCCATTGTCATTCTATGAGTTTGGAAACTAGAAACAAATGCTGCATATTCTTGTGGAAGCTTGCCTATCAAGTTGAATATCAATTGAGTATCCTTCTTATCAATGCCACAATCTTTGAGTTGTGCCCTCAACTCATTTGCCTTAGTGACATAATCTTGTATAGTATCAAAGTTCTTGGGATCTAACATGGTGAGATCACTATCAATTTGATATCCCCTAATCTCATCAACTTGACCATACAAGTCTTGAAACTTTTGCCAAGCATCCTTGATTAGAGTACATTTCTCAATATGAAAAATGAGATCCTTTGATACATACTTTCTTAAGGTACCAATTGCCATGATATTTTTAGTGAGCCAATCTAAGTGACCAACTGGATCAGCCTTAGGATCAGCTGGAGCAACAATAGTTCCATCAATGTAATGAGTGAGTCCTTTTTCCATAAGTTTACTCCATGCATCAATTTTCCAAGTAGCATAATTATGTGGAGTTAAGAGAGGAAACTTAGAAGAACCCATAGCAGCAAAAAGGAAATAACACAAGAGCACAAAAGCACAAGAGACACCCCCCAAATTCAATCAATCAAAGTACCCCCCCAAAAGTGATGATTTTGGCACTTTATACTTAGTGCGATTACAATGAGCCACTTGCAAAACAAGGCAAAGTGGGCTTATGATGCAAATTTTACAACTTCTCAATTGAGATACAAGAGACTTCAATCAATAATGCAATGAATCTAATTGAGATTCAAGCAAATATACAAGTACCAAGAGAGCCAAAAATGGCCTAAATCTGAAAGTACAATTTCTACTTACAATGACATCAATCTGATAGCATCATGTGAAAGTAGATGAAAAAATACGCACTTTCAAAAAAAACGGCACTTAAAAAGGAGGTCGGATGACCCCAAACGAAGCCTCTGAAGTTGCAAAAACAGGGATTACTCAGGGACAGTCACCAAAAACTGCATTTTCTGAAAAATACATGCATCAAAATCAAAAAATTCTTTCACCACTGCAGAGAGCACGAAATTCTAGCCCATTTCAAAAAAAATTGCACCCAAAAAGGAGCAAAAATGAGCAAGTTATGGCCATTTGAAGTTGAACTGCAAAATCAAAAATGCAAATGAGAGGGGGTCAAAAAAATTTTCAAACCCTGCTGATGTGGCGCTGACGTCAGCAAAACACTGGGTTAAATTTGACGGCCGTATGACCGTCGCCAAAACTTCGCCTCTCTGGATGATTGTGCGTCCGTACCGTACGGACAGACTGCGTAGACAGCTGACTGTACAGTCCGTACTGTACGAGAATATGATGTGGCAGGCGATGTGTCTGCTGATGTGGCCGTACGGTTGATGTGTCTTGCCACGTGGCTGAGCTGACTGTGTGTCGGGTTGCGTGGCAGATTAGCTGCCTGGCGTACGGAAGGTCCGCGTGGCTGATTGCGTGGCGGTTCCCGGAGACCGAGCGGACGGGCGGAGCCACTGGTGGAGGAGGCGCTAGGAGCCGAGGAGTTCGGTGGCGGAGTTCTATGGAAGCGCCGCTGGGCGGAGGGACTGGTGCCGGCGGAGCTGCGGGCGCGGAAGCCGCGGGCGCTAGCGGAGCTGCGGCGTGGAGTCTGCTGTGCGGAGGTGCCGGTGGACGCGGGGAGCAGCGCCAGCCGGGAGCACGGGTGACGAAGCGCGCGGTGGGAGGACGGCGCGTAGGCGGCGAGGACGGGTGGCGGTACAAGCAAGACGCGCTGTCAGGTACGTTCTCTGCACAATTTCTGCAACACGCGGAAAACGGGGTACGGCGAGCGCAGGGGGGGGGTCTGCGGACCCCCCAAAAATGATTTTTTCTTTTTTTTTTTATTTCTCTTTTTCAAATTTTTTTTTTTTTGCCTTTCGAATTTTTTTGAATTTTTTTTGATTTTTTTTTTTTTCAGACAATTTTTTCGAAAAATAATATTTTCAGAGAAATTTTTTTCCGAAAATAATATAAAAAAATTTAAAAATCCGTACGATATAGGCAAAAATGGAGAAAAAAATTTTCTCACCAAAATAGGCCAACTTTATAACCAAAATTCATGGAAATGGCCTTCCGGACGCAATGGCGAGGTCGGATCTGGTCTAGGACGCCTCCAAATGACAATGCTCCTCAAATCTGCCTATTGACGTCACAATAATGCCTCTTTAAGACGAATCAATGAGACTCCAATAGCTCTGATACCATGTTGGATTTTGCCAAGATCAAGAAGTCATTGAAATGTACAAGATAGAGACATAATATGGGACAAGAATAAACTGTATTCTCATCAATAGAAAATGATCAATAATTTGTTGTTTTATACAATGTAGATGAGCCTGCTTATATAGGCAAGGCTAGGGATATGTATGAGCACACAAACATGACATGTGGCTCAATAAGAAACAAGGGTAGGTAGGAAATAGGTGTGGGTAGGTAGGAGAAATAATATAATATTCCACATGAGGTGGATCACCCACCGAAGGTGGAATTATCACTCCACAATAAGTGGATATGATAGTGTAATAACAAGATCAACACCATAAGAGGTGGAATTTCTCCTACACACACTATCCCAATGTGGCACAAACACCCAAGTGTCTCATATCCAAACTACTATGAAATGCATTATCCTAAGTAAACTTAAGTAAGTGTAATAATATCCATGATGAATAATTATTTACACCAACACTATGTTTTAAAAATGCTCGTTTTAGGACCATACCATGCATGTGTACGACCCACACTTTTTGACACAATTAAAATTATTTTGTCAAACCATTTTGGAAAATGGTTTGTAACACACCGAAGATTGAAGAGCATATTTTTTTGTATTTTTTTTAAAGATTTTTTAAATTAATTTTTTAATTACTATAATTATATTTTTAAAAATTTGACGTGTATGACCCACATAATTTGATGTAAAATTAACATTTTTTTTAAAATAGAAAAGAATTTTGTTTAGATTGATGACCTATAATTTTTTTTCAAAATTCATTAAAATAAAAAAGTTATTAAATTAACAAAATTAGTTAATATTTTAAGTTTATGGACCCGATTTAGTATTAAATTATATGAAAAATAGTTAAAATAATCAAATTTTTTTAAAAATTACATATTTAGAATCTAGAGAGTATAATCTGAAATGGGTTTTAATTTCAGATAAAAATTCTCTAATTAGAGGCACGCAAACTATTACAGAAGTTTATATTTATGCTTTCGTTCATGGAGATTTGAATTTGCGGGTCCATGTCTCAGGTGTGGCCATCCTAGGCCTATCCCAGACTTAATCCCGAGGCAAGTGGTGGGTTGTGGAATCAACTTCCATAGAAAGGGCCCCCGTTTTAAAAATGGAGGCCTGTTCAGAATGGGCCCTCATTTTTAAAACAAGGGCCTATTATATAAATAACGGGCCATGGGCCCCCATTTTCAAGACGGGGGCCTATTCCTAAAATTACCGTTACTCTCCAAAAATGACAAAATGCGCTCGAAAAAAATGGGTAAAATTGGATTTAAAAATAGGGGCCCATTTTTTAAAAACGGGACTCCGTTTGAGAACAAAACAGGGGCCCATTTAGTTTCGCCTCGGGCCCTCGTTACTTTTTGCCCTCAGGGGCCCGAAGCAAAAATGGGCCCCTATTTCTAAGAGCAAGTTTTCCAACGTATGGACTTCAACCAATTTGTGACCCATTACCTTGCACTTACTCGAATGTGTTTGATTACATATGGTATGTTCTTCTGGAGCATGTCTTGGTTAGATGGTATTGACTTGGTAATCAAATGCTATCATACACTCTTGTAAACCCTTATCAACATAGGTTTAAGGTTCTATTGGTAGAGCTTTCATTGAGAATTCTTGATAGGATGCGTAAGCGGTGTTGGTGTGGCTTTCAGGATGTTGAAGATGTTCTTTGATCTTGCTTCAACCAGTTGGAGACGTCGCTTTGGCATGGTGGACTCAGAATAGGTCTGGTGCCTATCTAGGTTATGGACTGGTATCATGTTAACGTGTTCTCCACATGTTACCAGGATGATTTATGGATTGGTTAATGTTGTTTTGGTCTAAAGCCGACATGGCATATCATTGTAATATGGATTTATGAAATGATCTTATTGTAATATATTTTAGGTAGCCGACCTAATTGGATTTAGGTCTTAGGGTTGGTATAAATTGATGTAAGATCTCACTGTAGATCATGTATCATGGTCATGAATTGTAATATCATATGCAAAGGAATTTAGGTCGATCATTGAGGATCAAATTGGGTTTAAGGAAGAGGTCAAAGGCCTTCGGTGTTGATCTTAATTGAGACTATAATCAGGCATGGTAGATGCTATCTTAGGCAGTTCATTCTACTGGATTGTTGTCTAAATATCTTGAGGTGGTTTTAACCTCTCTGTAGTTAGTGAGACTCTTTTGTAATGAGTAGTGCGCTCTAGGAAGTGTGCCTTCCTGCATGTGCAGGCCCCTCATTGTATCACATACTTTCTGCAAAAGTATCATCTAACTATGGGAAGGCTTCCCACCGTGGTTTTTCTCTTTCCAAGTTTTCCACGTACAAATCTTGGTGTTATGTGGTACGACTGCTTTGCATTGATTATCTGTTTTGTTATTTAGTTGCATTGTTTACCGGTATCTGTGTCTATCAACATATGTTTCTGCTTCACCGATATTTAAATGTTTATGTGCTCCAGTTTAAGGTTGTATTGTGGATTAATTGTTGTAATATGTTAACAACTGATTCACCCCCCCTCTCAGTTGTTCCTAGATTATCCTAACAACAACTACATTATGGAAGTTGTAATCTTTAATTTTGGAGTAGAATGGTGTTGTAGTTTTTCAAAATATCATTCACATTCATTCTCATTATCAAAAGGGATCAACTTGCTATATGAGACCTTGACTTGAGATATTTTTATATTGATATTACTAATTTTCTATAATATTCTCAAAATAGAAGCTCTAACATAAAACTAAACAGATCCTTCTAAAATCTATTCTAGTTTTAGCAAAATTAGTGAAGAGTTGAATGGTTTTGGGTAGCCTTAGATAAGATGGGGAAAATTTTGGAAGAAGAGGTGTAGAACCAAATGGGATTTTCCTATAATCAAAGCAACAGATTTGGGCATTGAGCAATTAAAATAAATTTATATTTAGGTTAGGTTAAATACTTGCATTATGTTTTCACCCAAAACTAGTATGAAAATTCAAAATCCTTCCTTATTAAGTACTACTTGTATCATGATTTGTGTGAATATCTATGGTTTAATTCTCTTGTATTTAAATTAAATTACAACTAATTCCTAACACAAACCTATGAACGAATCGAATAAATTTCTATAGTTGTTACATTATGACAATTTTATCATAAAGATCTAGCATAAAACATTTCATATGTGCTTTAAAAATTTATTATTATATTGTCTTTATGGCACATTTGAAATGTTAGGTTTATAATCTTACATTTTGCATACTACCTACATGAGACCATCTTATATTTTACACCAATCTGCAAACTATTATTAGTGTATATGTTAGAGTAATTGGGTATTTACTTGATTAATTAAACAATATTTGTTTAATTCTTTAAGTTCCCTATTATCTTTTTACACTTAAGCTAACATTAGGTGCATAATAATTAATTCTTTTATTAATTATTATGTGCAACCCTAGGGTTTTCCCTTTTAGGGTTTCTTGACTTATTAAAGGTCAATTTTCATTTCTTTGATTCATTGTCATTACACATTTTGGTGAATATAGAGCTCTCCTCTTTTGAGCATATTTTTCCTGTGTTTTGTTCTGTAGATTGTTATTGCTTTCATCGCTTCTCCTTTTGACAGATTGTTTAGCTTGCAAAAGATCTTTAGGCTCCTATGGTGTTGTGTTTTTCAACTCCAACATGGTATCAGAGCTCAAATCTGCAACCATCTGTTCTTGTTTTTAAGATTTTTTACATTGGAAGTAGATCTAGGGTTTCAGGCAATTTTTTTGTGTGCTTAGGGATAGGCCTTTTTTTTAGCACTTTGGGCCTAAACAGACCTCACCATCGTGCTCAGAAGGCCCAAAAACCCTTATAGTCATATAAAATTTATCTAATTTTGACTCCTGAGCATCTGGGTGATTTTTTTCTCGAACCCCATTGCGTACGGCTTTGGCATGCAAATCGAGAAAAAAAATTCAATTTTTTTTGCCTTTTTATGGAATGCAGGCCGAATTTTTTATTTTTTGAAAAAAAATCACAAAAAAAATAAAAAAAATAAAAAATCCAAAGGGCACGAAAAAGTTTCTTTTTGGCTTATTGGGGGTGGGCGATTTCACACGATATCGGACCTGACAGTTCGCCCGCCATTCGGCCTACCAGACCTGTCAGTCCGGCCCCTCCAAACCCCCACCGACGACCCTCTACTTCTCAGCCCAACCCTCGCCGCCGGCACTGCACCCGTCGCCGGCCACCGCCCAACCCTGCGCCCACCGCCCAACCCTGCGCCCACCGCCGGCTACCGCCTGCGGAACCCGCGGGCCACCGTGTTCTGGCCTCACCAACCTCCGCCCCGCTGGCCCTTCAGCGCCACTAGCGAGCTCCGATCTCTGCTCCAAAAACCACCGCCACCTCCGCCTGACCCAATCTCACCATCGCCGCCTGGCCCGACCACCACCCCTGCTGCCTTCCAGCCACCTCCCCCTGCCTTCTCCTCTCTCTAGTCTTTTTTGAGAGGGGGTTGGTTGTTTGACTCTATCGTGAGCATCTGGAGTCGGATTTTGGCAAATGAATAGGCATTGGAAAGGTGATTCCAAGACGGACCTTGTGGTGGTGGATGTTTTTCCCGAATTTTCTGTTTGACTGTACTTTTTTCCAGTCAAAGTTGAGTTTCTTTTTTGCACTTCTAGGGTCGTAGATTGTGCAAACGGACTTCATTTTTCAAAAACGAATAGGCGTTGGAATGCTCTCAGCATGCTCTATTCAGATTTGTGATCATTTTTCTCAGAATTTTCACTAGGTACATAAGATATTAGTTTGAAGTTTTTTTGCTTATGCACTTCTTCCTTCTCATCAGTTTGTACTACGTTTTGGGTTTATCTATTATGGGGGGTGTTTTTTTTTCTTATTGTCTATCATTTATATCAGAAATCAAGAACACCTAAAATCTCAAAACAAACAAACCCTTCTGCATCTTTTGTCTATTCTAAAAGATCACATAATAAAAAATACCAACAAGCAGGTGCAGGTGTAGAGTTCTTTGTTCTCAGGGCAGATCCTTCAGTTGAGTTGTTGACTTCACACAACTATCACACCTAGACGCCCCGCATCACGAGGCTTCTCAGGGCACGGGGGTTGTGGTCTTGTTTAGATGAGGTTCATCCTATCTTGCAGCATCCTTATGAGCCTCTTCAGCACAAGAACAAGATGGATGAGGCCATGGGTTTTGTCTCTTTGCATCTCTCTGACAGTCTTCTGTTTCACCTTGATGAGTTGCTCACTCCTCGGGCTATGTGGTTGAATTTTGATTCTCTCTTTGGGAGGGTTAATGAGATTTAGGCATTACAGATTGAGGTAGAGTTGGTTTCTTTGTCACTTGATTCCTTTCCCACTATTGAGGATTTTTTGAACAAATTCAAGACTACTAGATCTATTCTTCAGGGATGTGGCAAGATCAAGACAAACACAAAGTACATTCATTTGATTCTTTCAAAGCTTCAGGGTCACTTTCAATTTTTTGCCTCTACTTTCTACTCCACCATGGATGGCTTGGGTGCTCATTTCACAATGTCTACCTTTGATGTCTTTTGTGAATGTTTGTCTCGTGATCAGTCTCATCTTTATCAGCTGGATAAGCTCTCAGGCTCCAAGAACAAAGCATTGGTTGCTCAATCCTCTAAGGAGAAGGAGAAACAAAATTAGAAATAGAAGCCTAAGAAGAATTTTGCAGGCAGTGAGTCTTCCTCCAAGCCACCTCCTAAGTCTGATTTTAAACCTCCATTTCCTCCAAAACAAGGGAAATCTTCACAGTTTGGTGAGTCTTCCTCCAAGACTAAGAAGAAATTAGGAGACACTTGCACTTTTTTGTGGCAAGGAAGGACATCCTGTTTCTAGGTGTTGGAAACGTTTAGAGGCTTTAGAGGAGGCCATGCAACAACATCACATCTAGTCACCTCAAGCATCTTCTCCTTCCACAAGGAAAGGTCATGCTCTCACTACTCGAGCTTCAACTTATGGGTCCACATGGATTCTAGATTCTCATGCTTCTCACCATATGACTCACACTCAGCAGTTGGTTACTTCTCTTGCCTCTTGTGGAATTTTATAGATTGCAGTGGGTGACTCAGTTCAACTTTCAGTCTTGGGTTCAAGTTCTATCTCTTTGGATGGGGGTACTTTGTAGGATGTTCTAGTTGTCCTTGACATCTCAACAAACCTCCTATCCATTTATCAGATTTCCCACTCTGGCTCTGGTAAGACAATTGAGTTCTCACCACATGATGTGGTTATTCGAGTCCTCCATGACCCTAATTTGGTTGTGGCTACTAGGAGTGTTGATACTGCATCTTGTCTCTACAGATTTGATGAATTTGAGCCCTCATCAAGTACAGGTTCATCTCTTATAGCTCATGCACATTCGGTGAGTCAGCTTTGGCATGAGCGCTTGGGCCATGTCAATTACAGATATCTTCAGTAGATGAGTACACAGGCACTTGTACTTGGGCTCCCACATATTTCCTGTACTGATGGTGTTTGTCATGGTTGTGTGCTTGGCAAACAGATCCCTTTCCGCAGGGAAGAGCCTCTTGTGTTTTCGCACCCTTGGAGTTGATTCATAGTGATCTTATGCCCTTTTCCACTCCTCCTTTTTTTGGGGCCAAGTATGTACTCACTTTTATTGCTGACTTCTCCAGATGCACATGGGTGTACTTTCTTAAGTACAAGTCTGATGTCTTTGATTAGTTTCAAATCTTCAAGACATTTGTAGAGAAGCAGTCTGGCTGTTCTATTCGACGGATACGTACAGATAATGGGGGGGAGTATGTGAATCAGGCTTTCAGATATTTTTGCACTGAGCATGGTTTACAGCATTAGTTTACTATTCCCTACACCCCTCATTAGAATGGTGTCACTGAGTACAAGAACACAACTTTACGGGAGATGGCAAATTGTATGATTTAGTCCAGGTCCATGGATTCATCTTTTTGGACTGAGGCAGTCAATTGTGCCAACTATATTTAGAATCAGATGCCTCACAAGGCGATTCGACATATGACTCCTATGGAGGCTTGGTCTCATGACAAGCCTGATGTTTCCTTTTTCTGAGTGTTTGGCAGTGAGGCATGGGATTTTATTCCTAATGCTCAGAGGAAGGTCATGGAGCGGAAGAGTCGACCACTCATTTTTGTTGGCTACTGTGAGGATGTTAAGGCGTAAAAGTTGTTTGATCATGATTCAAGTGAGGTCCTATTTCGACAGGATGTTCAGTTTGATGAGCCCCTTCCCATAGTGGATACCCTGACTCAAGTGTCTACTCCTCTGCCTACTCCGCCCACTGTACCCCTTTAGGATCTTATCACCCACTGCACCCCTTTAGGATATTATTGAGGATGATTCTGATGATGGTGTTGATGATCCACCATCCCCACCTCCACCTGCTCCACCTCAAATGCCCAAGTGGGCTCGCCTTACTATTGAGGCAGCAGGTCCTATGGTCGATGATCCTTCTGCTACTCATCGCACCCATTCTCATACTATGGGTTCTAGTCTTTTGAGTCATGCTATTTCAGATGATCCTCAGAAGTTTTCAGAGGTGACAAGTCACCTTGAGTGGGATTGTGCTATGGAGGAGGAGTATTCTTCTTTGATGAGGAATCATACTTGGGATCTCTGTCCTCTTCCTAAGGGTAGAAAGATGGTTAGGTGTCGCTAGTTGTATTGCACTAAGTATGCTGCTGATGGTTCCATTGATAAGTACAAAGCTCATCTTGTTGCGAAGGGGTTTTTCCAAGTTGAGGGTATTGATTACTTTGAGACATTTGCCCCAGTCGCCAAGATGAACTCTATTCACTTTGTACTATCTCTTGCAGCTTCTAGGGGATGGCATGTTTTTCAAATGAAAGTGAAGAGTGCCTTCTTGCATGGGGATCTACAAGAGGAAATCTACATGGAGCAACCTCGGGGATTTGTGTAGGACAGTTCTTTGGTTTGCAGACTTTAGCGTTCATTGTATGGTCTCAAACAGGCCCCTCAGGCTTGGTATGAGAAGATGGATTCTTTGTTGCTCTCCACTGGGTTCACCCGTAGTCATTCTGATCACACAGTGTACATTTAGCTTCTTGAGGGTGAGATCCTGATTCTTGTGCTATATGTTGATGATCTTCTCCTCACAGGTAGCTCATCCTCTATGATTTAGCATATTCAGTGTGCCTTGATGGATTAGTTTGAAATGATAGACCTTAGTCTTCTGCACTACTTCCTTGGTCTTCGGGTGATTCAGTCTTCAGATGAGATCTACATTTACTAGAAGAAGTATTCTCTTGACATTCTTCGATGCTTTGGGATGCTTGATTGCAAGCCTTCTCCCACTCCTTTTCAGTCATGGGTTGTTTTGATTACTGCTTGTCCCACTCCTTTAGTAGATTCTACACTTTACTGGCAGTTGGTTGGTAGTGTGTTGTACTTGGCTCACACCCGTCCTGATATTTCCTTTGTGGTTGGTCTTGACTCTCGATTCTCCCATGATCCTCATGAGAGTCATTGGCAAGCTGCCAAACATATTTTGAGGTACATTTGGGGCACTAGTACTCATGGCATTCACTACACATTAGGGGAACCTCACATTGTAGGCTACACTAACTCAGATTGGCCTTCTGATGTCATTGATCGGAGGTCTATTTCTGGCTTTGTTTTCTGTCTTGGCTCTGGTCCTATCACATGGTCTTGCAAGAAGCAGACTGCTCATGCATTATCATCTACAGAGGCTGAGTACTGCGCTATTGTGCTTGCCAGTCAGGAGATCTTATGGCTTCGATAGTTGATGACTGAGTTTTGTTTTCCTCTTGATAGTCTCACTATTCTTTGGTGTGACAATCAGAGTGCTATTCATATTTCCCACAACTCGGTAGAGCATCAATGGACGAAGCACATTGAGCTTCACATGCATTTCATCTACTAGTTGATTTAGGATGGTGTTCTCATTCTGGAGTACATTCCCACTGCCGAGCATGTTGCAGACATCTTCATGAAACCTTTTGCATCGCCGCGCTATCTTCAGTTGCACTCTATGCTTGGGGTGAAGGAAGTTGTCCTTGGGGGGTCTTTCTAAGGCCTTCCTTCCTTCTTCTTCTTTCAGCATGTTCTTCTTTCAACATGTTCTTTTATCTCTTTTTGGAGAGGAGTTTTTTCCCACTAGGTTTTCTCTTTTTTTCTCCATTTCATAGAGATTTCATTGTATTTGGGTACCTGATCAAGCCTTGTTGTCGGGACCCATCTTTCTTGCTTTCAGTAGTTGTTCTAGGTTTTAGCTTCTCCCTAAGTCTAGCTTAAGGGGGGGTGTTAGAGTAATTGGGTATTTACTTGATTAATTAAATAATATTTGTTTAATTCTTTAAGTTCCCAATTATCTTTTTACACTTAAGCTAACATTAGGTGCATAATAATTAATTCTTTTATTAATTATTATGTGCAAGCCTAAGGTTTTCCCTTTTAGGGTTTCTTGACCTATTAAAGGTCAATTTTCATTTCTTTGATTCACTATGTCATTACCCATTTTGGTGAATATAGAGCTCTCCTCTTTTGAGCATATTTTTCTTGTGTTTTGTTCTGCAGATTGTTATTGCTTTCATTGTTTCTCCTTGTGACAGATTGTTTAGCTTGCCGAAGATATGTAGGCTCCTATGGTGTTGTGTTTCTCAACTCCAACAGTATATCCTATGAATCATTTCAAGTTTTTAAGTCATTATCTTTGCAAACCCTATTTTATATCTACACTCATGCCAATCTTATGTCTTCTTCTTACATTTTGATGAATGTGTTTGCATAGTTCCAAGACTTCTATTACAACATAGTTATGAAGGACACTAGACAACATCTTATTTTCTTGAATCTTCATTGTCTATTTAAATTTGCATGAAGTTTCTAAAGCATTATCAACAAAACTTTTTTTTTCATATTGTGCAACCATCACATGCTTTGAGTTCACATCTCTTTGAGGCATATTGTCAATAGTTCACTCGCTTAGTCTTAGATACCACATATTTTCATGTTGCAATTTATAGATTTTATATGTAAATTATTTTTGTTCTTATCCTTTTCTGTATACTTGTGAATTTGTAAATCATTATTTGAGGTTAATAATAAACCATTGGTAATTGATAGATTTTTTTTTAGTCTTTTCTTCCATATATTTTTTAGACTATTAATTGATAAGGAAGTACTCTAGACTATTTTAACAAGGGCTGCAAGGCAACGAAGTTCTTGCCAAAGCCATGAAGAACAATTTTGATTGTCTCATTTGTTTGTGCACATGTCATTCTTTCCATATATAGGTGAAGATAATTAAACAAAGTTCTTGTTGTATGTTTAGTGTTATAGATTTTCTTTTTATAAAAAATGGCTAGTCCTTTGAAGACAGGTCAAACAAGGGCTGTGAGGTCTATGTATGTTTTATGTGTGATTTAATTGTTATGGTTGGGCAACTGAAATTCTAGCACTCTGAGATTATATTAAAAACAAATTCATTGTATCCATAATTTATAGTAGAAAATAATATACAAAAAATCATCGTCATTTTATGTTATTCTCATGGAATACAAGTACAAGAGTCTATAGAGAACATGGGTATTCTCATAGAGAAGACACACTATCAACAAATGCAACAAGTGAGTCTCTAACTAGTAGGTTTGTAACTTGATTAGTTTGCATTTTCTGGTGTATTCCTAGGGTAGACATGTATTCCCCCTTGTGCTATTGAGAGGTGCAAGTTGCACAAGGCCCAACATTTACAACAAATCAATGATAATATATATGGAGCATCTTGATATTGTTATTGATTAAAAAGCTAGAGAGAAGTTGTGTGTGCTTAGGTCACGTCTAGAGTATCTTGGCCCCATTATTTCAATTGGTCACGATAATAGATGACTGGATTTTACCGAAGACATGTAAATAACTTTGTGGGTCCTTAAATCTTTATAGGTTTTAAATTTTTATCATAGATATGTGCCAAATTTCTGACAATGTCCCCTCTCCTAACTAAGTTTACCAAGCATTCATAATAGCACAAATATCCTTTGGAAGTCTTAAAAGAAACTTTTTCTACACCATTATTGTTTGCCCTTTTTTAACAAATTCTTTGTTATCATTGATTTAGTCTTCATCACTAAAAAAATACTATTCATATTGCATATGTAGCCAAGTGGCATGATTTTCTCCTAGAAAGAATTTTTTTTATGAGGGCTAACAAATTATTCCAAAGCACATACTACCTAAGGGACACTTATAAAGTGCAAAAAATATGGACCGATTATTTGCAAGCTCATGACTTTGAGATAATATTTTTAGGGATAAACATATTATTGTGGCAACACTAGTTTGTTCTGACAAACAAAGACTCCATACAAGATAATGGTGCACTAAAACCATGATGAACACATCAATGAAGCATAATTGGAATGAGTGAAGTCACAAAGACTAAAGAATAATATAAGGAGTAAGAGTAAAACTTTTCTACTTATGAACAAAAGAGAAACATAAAGGATCATCACACTTTGCAAGTCCCCAGACCAAGAGCAATTTCTTATGCATTGTTACATAAGCTTAATATACCTTGAATCATATTTGTCAAATTATAATTAGACCAGCTTTAAAGTTTGAAACCATGTCTGTCAAATTATAATTAGATTAGCATTAGTAAAACCCCATCTTAGCATCTACTTACCAATTACTAGAAAAGCATCATTGGTGCAGAGGCACCTCGTCAACAAGAAAATGATGGCTATAAGGATGAAGACTAGGATCATAGTAATTGTCTTGGTATCTTGTGTTTATCCAAGTTTGTTTCATGTATTCAATAAACCCCACCATGTAAACCCATGTCACTAATTAGGCAATTTGATAAGCAAATTGGGACAATGTGGTCAATAGGGGTAGTAGAAGATTTGGTTTTGTGTTTGATAGGTTTTTAGGATGTTTAAGGGGTGTTTGGTTGATCCAAGTATGTGGATCCCAACCTTAAGAAGTTCGACAACTTTTTGTGCAAAAGTGCAACTTTTCAAAATGTTGTTGGTGGAAGCCTTTCAACGCATCCAACCTCCTCCAAATTCAGTTGGAAACCATTTGAGAGGTGTATAAACCTTGTGGACATGATTCCCAAGGTTGTTGATGTTGTGATTTGAAGTTTGAAGCAAAAAGACACAAATAAAATTGAGTTTTCCTAGAAATTCTGAGTTTGCAGAGGTTGTACGTACTTGTACAGATTGAATTGAGCCACACCCTTCATGGAGTAGATGGAGAAATTAATTAGATTTTATTTGGTGGCGTTCTAAATCTTTTATTGTGTCTGAGTACTAAGAACCCTTCATTTTTCTAACTGTAACCCAAAAAATGAGGGTTTGGAGAGGGTTTTAGACAAAAATGGCCATATCTTGCATTCTAGTCAACTAGAAGTTTCTTCCTTTGGTGGGATGTTCATGGGTTTTTTCAGGGGAGACTTGGTTGTGAGGATAAAGAAGCAAAACTAGGTAGGCATCTCTGTGTGACTACCTTAAGCAAATTTAGGACAATCATCATAAAACATAATAGCGGTGGATTCCAGGTGTGCAACCTTGGAATTGGAGGTTACTCACCATCCCTCACATGATGATGAAGTTTATTTTATAGTTTGAATTCAATAATTGGTAGTTTCTTTGCAAAATAGGCCTAATTGCCCTAATTATGTCTCTTGGTCTCTAAGGGGTTCGGACCCTGAAAGTGCAAATCTAATCAAACCATTTTGGGGATAAGTGTGAATCCCAAAAGGGTATCTAAAATGGGAATTTTTTTTGTATGAGTGTGCGGAGTATTTTGGAGTTAAGATCAATTCTATCGCTAAATAGGGCTATTAGCCTAGGGGGTATGTTTTTAAAGGAGGTATAAGGATTTGGAGTCTAAACCCAAAACCAATTCTTGGAACTATCTTCAATGGTCATAAATGAACCAATTCCAAATCCCTTAGTAACAGAATGTCATGGGATGGTGTATTGTAGGTATTGAGGCATTTACTCATCTTGAGTAGACCTAAGCCTAGTGAATTTGTGAGTAGTTTCACCCAAAGGTGTGGAGTCCTTCCTTGTAGGACCCTTGTGATCATTTGAGGGGTCAAAAAATTAACCTTGTTTGGGTTTATCCTTCGAGTGTATGTAGGGATTTGCATCAAGTGGTATCAGAGCTTAGGAGTGTCCTTTTAGATAGAAGGAGAAGACAAGATGTCTGAAGAAGAGGGATCCTAAGATGTCCCATCAATGATGACCAATGCTGAGTTGAATGTCCTGGTGAAGAAGTAGATGGTAGAGAGCAGAGAAGTCAGGGTTGAGAATCAGGCCTTAAGAGATGAAATGGACCGGTTGAAGGACATTGTGGAGAGGGGAGATAGAGACTCTGGAGATTTTGAAGGAGGGGATGAAGAGGAGATCCCTAGGTATGAATAACTAGAGGTTCCTGCAGACCAAAGGCCCCTGATGAATGTCCTCAAGTCCATGGAAAGAAGAACAATGGATGTGAAATTTGACCTGCCAGTGTTTGCAAGCAAGATGAAGCCTGATACAGTGATGGAGTGGATAGACTCCTTGGACAACTTCTTTGAAAGTGAAGACATACCAGAGCACCAAAGGGTGAAGATGGCCCAATCCAAAATGAAAGGGGCTGCACCGAATTGGTGAAATTTCATCCAAGATGAGAGGGTGAAAGAGGGAAAGAGAAAAGTGGCTACATGGAAGAAGATGATGGCTTTGGTGAAGGAAGGCTATGTCCCAATGGACTATAATGTCCGATTGCATATAAAAAGACAAAACTTGAAGCAGAAGGAGATGGACATGAGTTCCTATACAATGGAGTTCATGAAGTTGTGTGAGAGGACCAAGGTGAAACAGAGTAAAGATAAGAAGGTGGCAAGATATCTCAATGGGTTGCGATTTGCAATCCAAGAAGATTTGAATCTCAACACCCGAGAGATAGTCCAAAAGTGCTTTCAATTGGCACTCAAGGTGGAGGAGAAGTTGAAGAGAAGGCAGGAAAAAAATGGAAGAGGTAAAGGGAGACATCAAAGATGGGGAACAGGCCCTTTCAGAGGTAGAGGAAATGGTTTTGGACACCAAGGTGAGTCTAGCCAAGAAGGCAATAGAGGAGAGAGCAGTTACAACCAAGGAGGAGGTTACAATCCAAGAGGGAACTTTAGGGGTAGAAGACCACCCTCTAGAGGAAGATCCCAAGGTAGAGGACCTCCTAGATACTATAACTGCAACCAAGAAGGGCACATTGCCAATAGGTGTCCAAAGAAAGCTTCTAGCTCTATGGGATAAAAGAGAAGCAACTTGGTGCAGGAATCTGATTGTCAAAGTGTGGCAAGTGTAAACACCTATCAAAGTGTTAATGCTCCTGATAGCTATGGCTACCCTAAAAGAGGAGAGGCTCTGATGATGAGGAGATAAGTAACCACCATGAAGGTACCTGACAAGGAGCCTACACAAAGAAAATATCTTTTCAAAACCACTTGCAAGGAAGGAGGAAAGGTATGCAAGGTCTTGATAGACTCCAGGTCTATTGAAAACTTTGTATCACTTCAAATGGTAGAGAAGCTTAAACTTAAAAGGTTGCCTCATCCTTACCCCTAAAAGGTCTCATGGCTCACCCAAGGTCAACAAGCAATGGTAGAAGAGTAGGCTTGGGTAGATTTTCAGATTGGATCATACAAGGATAGACTGCTATTTGATATAGCTAAGATGGATGCATGTCATTTCTTATTTGGGAGACCATGGTAGTATGACTTGAAGGCTCATCATGATGGGGTGAGAAACACCTATTCAATCACCAATGATGGTAAGCTGATAGAACTCTTACCTTTGATAGAGGAAGAGATGGAACAAAAGGAGAAATATGCCAAAGTGTTGATGGTGGAAGGAAAACAGTTCATGAAGGAGATTGCAGAGAAAGGTGCACTATGATATGCCCTCATGCTAGTCCCAATGTGACAAAGAAAGAGCAGTTTGCAGAAGAGAAAGGATGACAAAAGCACATAGACCCTGCAGTCAGACAATTTCTAAGGCATCATCTCAAATGGAATGCCTAGATCCCTACCACCAGTGAGAGACGTCAATCATTGTATAGATCTGATCCCTGGATCTACCCTACCAAACAAAGCAGCATACAAAATCACTCCAAATCAGAATGTAGAGATGGCAAGGCAGATTGAGGAGTTTCTTGAATCAAGCCTAATTGGCAAGAGCTTAAGCCCATGTGTAATACCTGCTGTCCTTGCACCCAAGAAAGAATTCACTTGGAGGCTTTGCACAGACTCAAGGGCCATCAACAAGATAACTATAAGGTATAGGTTCCCAATCCCTAGGATAGAGGATTTTCTTGATTGCTTGGGGAATGCTAAATATTTCACCAAAATGGATCTAAAAAGTGGATACCATTAGATTAGAATAAGGTCAGGGGATGAATGGAGAATAACTTTTAAAACCAATGAGGGGTTATATGAGTGTAAAGTCATGCCATTTGGGTTATCCAATGCCCCTAGTACCTTTAAGAGGTTGACGAATGAGGTCTTGGTGGAATTTATAGGCAAGTTTGTCATAGTATACCTAGATGATATCTTGATCTTCAGTCACACAAGGGAATAGCACCTCAAACACATAGATATGGTTCTCAAGAGGTTACATGAAGAGAAAATAATGATCAATTTGGATGTGTTTGTTCATGCAGGAGGATATCATATACTTGGGCTTTGTAATCTCACAAGGTGAGTTGAAAATGGACCAAGAGAAGGTAAGTGCTATACTATCTTGGCCAACACCTAAGACTATTAATGATGTCCAAAGCTTCCATGGTTTAGCAACTTTTTATAGGAAGTTCATAAGAGGATTTAGTCATGTTTGTGCACCCATGCTTGACACCATAAAGAGAGGCCAAAAGTGCAGGTTCAGTTAGACCAAGGAGGCAGATGATTAATTTGAAACATTGAAGAAGAAAGTTGCACAACAACCAGTCCTTGCTCTACCAGACTTCAACAAGATATTTCAGGTGGAATGTGATGCAAGCCATATGGCTATTGGGGCAGTTCTTAGTCAGGAAGGAATGGCAATTGATTTTTTCAATGAAAAGCTAATTGATGTCAAAAGGAGATACTCATCTTATGACTTGGAGATTTATGCTTTGGTTCAATCTTTGAAGAAGTGGAGGCATTATTTATTGCATAAAGACTTTATAGCTTTTACTAATAATCAAACACTCAGTTTCATAAATAGACAAGAGAAGTTAAACCACCAACACATGAAGTGGGTAGAGACCCTATAAGCCTTCACCTTCACCCTCAAGCACAAGAAGGGGGCCAACAACAAATTTGCAGATGCCTTGAGCATGAGGGTCTTAATTATTAGCCAAATCAAGATGGAGAGTCTTGGTATTGATTCCTTGAAGAGTATGTATGATGTTGATGAAGACTTTGGAGAGATCTACAAGGTATATGAAACTTTTGGTGAGAGGTATCATGTTGAGTTTTCTGAATTTCTGATATAAGATGGATTGTTATTCAAAGGAGGACAGTTGTGTATTCCTAAGTGTTCCATGAGGTTAAATATCATTAGGGAAAAGCATTGTGGAGCTATGGCAGGTCATTTTGGCCTTAACAAGACCCTAGACCTTGTGAAGAGACACTATTACTAGCCTAAGTTGCAGGAAGATGTAAGGAAGTTTGTGGAAAGATGTGTAATATGTTAGAAAGCCAATGGGAAGTCCACTAATGCAGGTTTGTACCAGCCTTTGCCCATTCCTTCTAGGCCATGGGAGAGCATAAGTATGGATTTTGTGTTGGGTCCACCCAGGACAAGGAGGGGATTTGACAGTGTCTTTGTAGTGGTGGACAGGTTTAGTAAAATGGCTCATTTCTTGCCATGTAAGACTTCTTGTGATGCCTCATATGTTGCAGACTTATTCTTCAAAGAAATAGTCCAGATACATGGGTTTCCTCTAAACATTATTTCAGACAGAGATGTGAAGTTTATAGGTCACTTTTGGAGGATGCTTTGGAAGAAGTTGGGGACTAACCTATCTTTCTCATCAGCCTACCATCCTCAAATAGATGGGCAAACTGAAGTTGTCAATAGGTCCTTGGGGAACCTATTAAGGTGTTTGACAAGGCAACATGGAGAAAAGTGGGACAGTATATTGTCATGGGCAGAGTTCTCATACAATGACACTATAAATAGGAGCACCAGGAAATCTCATTTCCAAATTGTGTATGGCATCCACCCAAGGGGAGTATTGGAGTTAAGGGATTTTCCCAAAGAAGAGCCCATTAGTGCAGATGGTGAAGCTTTTGCATCAACCATCAAGGAGGTACATGACCAAGTGAAGTCTCATCTCCAACAATCTGTAGAGAAGTACAAGACCAATGTTGATAGGAAAAAGAGGGATGTGCAGTTTAGTGTTGGGGATTTGGTATGGGTACATATGAAGAAGGAAAGACTTCCAAAGGGTAATCACACCAAACTCATGTAGAGGAAGATTGGACCATGTCAGATTTTGAAGAAGTGTGGACAAAATGCCTATGAAATCCAATTTCCTCTTGATCTTGGATTATCACCCATCTTTAATGTGTCTGATCTTACACTTTTCAAAGGTAGTGACAATGAAGTGGAGGAACCAATGCAGGTTGGAGCAAATAATGATATTCCAAGGCATGAATCACCAAAGTTGAGCAAGGTGTTAGACACTAGAGTCACATAGAGGACAAGGAACAAGGAGTACATTGAGTACTTGGTGGCTTGGTAGGACAAACCAGACTCTGAGGCAGTTTGGATGATAGATAAACAAATTTCCAACCATGGTGTAGACTTAAAAACTCTGATCTCAAGTGGGCTTGAGATCTCTTCTCTCGAGGAGTATGGTGCAGCGACACCTCATCAATAAGAAAATCATGGCTCTGAAGATGAAGACTAGGATCATAGTAGTTGTCTTGGTATCTTGTTTTTATGCAAGTTTGTTTCATGTATTCAATAAACCCCACCATGTAAACCCATGTCACTAATTAGGCAATTTGATAAGCCAATTGGGACAATGTGGTCAATAAGAGTAGTAGAAGGTTTGGTTTTGTGTTTGATAGGTTTTTAGGATGTTTTAGGGGTGTTAGGTTGATTCAAGTATGTGGATCCCAACCTTAGGAAGTTTGACAACTTTTTGTGCAAAAGTGCAACTTTTGAGTGCAAAAGTGCAACTTATCAAAATATGGTTGGTGGAAGCCTTTCGACGGCTCCAAACTCCTCCAAATCTATTTGGAAACCATTGGAGGTGTATAAACCTTTTGGACACTATTCCCAAGGTTTCTGATGTTGTGATTTGAAATTTGAAGAAAAAAGACACAAATAAAATTGAGTTTTCCCAAAAATTCTGAGTTTGCAGAGGTTGTACATACTTGTACGGATTGAATTGAGCCAAACCCTTCATGGAGTAGATGGAGAAATGAGTTAGATTTTATTTGGTGGTGGTCTAAAGCTTTGATTATGTCTGAGTAGTAAGAACCCTCCACTTTTGTGACTGTAACCCGAAAAGTGATGGTTTGGAGAGGGTTTTAGACAAAAATGGTCATATCTTGCATTCTAGTCAACTAGAAGTTTCTTCCTTTGGTGGGATGCAGGACTGGCCTATGTAATTTAGGATTTTCATGGGTTTTTGCAAGGGAGACTTGGTTGTGAGAAGAAAGAAGCAAAACTAGGTAGGCATCTCTATGTGATTACCTTAAGCAAATGTAGGATAGTCATCATAAAACATAATAGTGGTGGATTCCATGCATGCAACCCTGGAATTGGAGGTTACTAACCATCCCCCACATGCTCATGAATTTTATTTTCCATTTTGAATTCAAGAATTGGTAGTTACTTTGCAAAATAGGCCTAATTGCCCTAATTAGGTCTCTTGTCTCTAAGGGGTTCGGACCCTGAAAGTGCAGATCTGATCAAACAATTTTGGGGATAAGTGTGAATCCCAAAAGGGTATCTAAAATGGTAATTTTTTTTGTATGAGGCTATGGAGTATTTTGGAGTTAAAATCAATTCTATCGCTAAATAGGGCTATTACCCTAGGAGGTAGGTTTCTAAAGGAGGTATAAGGATTTGGAATCTAAACCCAAAGCCAATGCTTGGAACAGTCTTCAATAGCCATAAATGAACCAATTCTAAAGCCCTTAGTAGCAGAATGTCAAGGGATGGTGTATTGTAGGTATTGAGGCATTTACTCATCTTGAGTAGACCTAAGCCTAGTGGATTTGTGAGTAGTTTTGTGAGTAGTTTCACCCAAAGGTGTGGAGTCCTTCCTTGTAGGACCCATGTGATCATTTCAGGGACCGTTAGAAAATTAACCTTGTTTGGGCTCATTCTCAGGTGTGTAGGTAGGGCTCTGCATCAATCATAATATATACAAAATTCCTGTAGAAGTTGTATAGGATCATACAACCCATTCAATTATAGTTCTAGACACCATGAACTAGAAACAAGCATTCTACAAATATGAACTCGCCCATGACAAAATCTGAACTCGCCCATGATAAAATCTGATGCCAATATAGCTTGTCGGCTTTCTTAGCCAGTTATTCCTACTCCAGCGTTTTCCATCTAGATCATAGAAGCATCATTTGCTCCTGCAAATAGTAAAATGAAATACTCTTTATAAAAAAAGAAACAAACTATTACCAGTAGCATCTTTGTGTAAAGGATGAGATGAGTGGTACACAAATTACTTCAATGAGCATAAAAGATAATTTTCACATCCTAAAAAATCAAAACTCCAAAATAAACAAGCGGTAACTGAATGGTCTACTCATGCCCAGTCACAAAAGTATAGATGGCAAAAGAATGATACCATTAATACAAATATTGAAACGTATATAACTTATTTGAGTAATATAAAATCAAAATAATAAAAAATCTGCATGAGAAGATCAGATGTAATGATGGACGTTATATCATAGGTTATGTTCTTTATGCTGCAACTATTCCAGCCTTTTGCATAGGTACAACATGTAGAGAATGGCTAGCAACGTAGCGGTGGCTATACAAAGTAATATTCAGATTTATGAAGGAGAAAGATGTGATGGCAAAAAAAATGTCTTTATTACTTCTACCACTACCTTGGTTGAACCTGCCCCTCAAAACTAGCTCAACATGTTGGAAAAATGATTAAGAGATGTAATCACTTCAAAATTACCTCATCTACTCTCAAACATTAAGATGATTCCACATTCACCATTCACAAGTCACGTGTCTAGTGGAGGTAAAAAAACACAACCATGTAGTCTATCTTAGAAATGAATGAAAATGAATTTTACAATTAAATAATTCATTCTATATGAGAACATTTACCCAAAGAAAAAAGCTTGAGATACCTCAATACTAGGTACGTAAAATACAAAGCCCCGCAAAAACCAATTTGCAAAACAAGCTTGTTGATCCCTCAAAAAATAAGCTCATCTGCCAAAGTTTAATTCCTGATAGCAAAAAACAACTCCCAAAATCTGGTAGACAAGTAATGCCTCAAATCAGGAACACCTCCTACCACCATCAAAAATTGTGCTTTAGATATTTATGTAACTTTGTCCTAGAAACAAACTCCTCGTTTTGGACCATAGGACTTGAGTTAACAAATTTCATGATGCCTGTTTTAGTACTGAACAAGATCTGTGCTGAGGACCTCGCTAACAAAAGATGTGTGAGT
Source organism: Cryptomeria japonica (assembly GCF_030272615.1). Classification (NCBI taxonomy): domain Eukaryota; kingdom Viridiplantae; phylum Streptophyta; class Pinopsida; order Cupressales; family Cupressaceae; genus Cryptomeria; species Cryptomeria japonica. The sequence continues at coordinate 78,750,260 of NC_081408.1, read as the reverse complement.
AGAAAAGCCTGAGATAAATAATACCCAACAATAGGAAAAATTAGATCCTGCTGTTGCACAAGCAATGTGCTTATTATTTTGCATCTCATCACCCTATTGTTGCACAAGCAATGTATTAATTGTTCAACATCTCCTCTTCATGCAGACGATCATGACTATTCTGGTTCCAAAACGGACCTTTCGTACAGTGTGATAGCGATGTGTTAGTCAATCGCAGTCGTTTATTGCAAAATTGACGGTGTAAAACGCACAACTAACACGCGTGTTAGTCAATCCGTACTGCCATTTTGGAGACATAATAGATGCGTCCCATGCCAACATTGCTAGCATGTCTATTAATAAACACGCTTTAAATTTTAGTCGCCAACTGTCCAAACCATTATGTATACTCTGCACCAGTTTCTGCAATGTTACACATTTAAAAAGAATGTAAGACTAGGTTTTCACGCTTTCTCTTTCCTATGAACCAACTGTTCCCATCAACCTTCTCTCCTCTGCAACCCTGCAGTGACCAAAAAACTAATGAATAAGCAACTTCAAGCACTTGACATAATTCTTGTTTCATGTGAAGCTAGCCATATCGCTCAAATAATTTCAGCCAATAAGAAGAGATAAAATTCTTTTATTAATGCATTTTGATTAAAAATAGATTAATTTGATCAATTTAAACATTACAAAATGCATAAACTACATTTCATAAAATTTCTTATACGAAACATGATTTTTGAGGTAGCAAAAATTATTCAAAGGTTAAAAACTAACCCTTGACAATAGTTCCTTGAAAGGCAGGAACTAACAATTTAGCTCTTGATATTTCATAAATACCACCTCTATAATACCAAGAAAGTCATACAGATTTGAACAATCCTTGCTGTATATTAATTTGTTAATAAGATAAAGTTCCATTGCAAACTGTTTCTTTTGATAGGGGTGGTTCGATGGGGAAAGAGTTGCTATTTAATTTAAATATTGATGCTTTATATGATGCAAAGTGTATGGGTGAAGTATTAGGAGCCACTATTTATAAATAGAAGTTATATGCTTAAGTAGAAATTTAAAAGATTGCAAACTATGAAACGAGTTAGGTTTCTCTTTAACATTTGTGTGTGCTTTTTCAGTTTATCCATGATTTATTGATGTTATAATTATCATTAAAATTAGTTTTAGCATAAGAATGAATACACATATATTCATGTAACATGCACACACAAATATGTGATATGCTTTCTTAAATAAATACTTTCATAATCTTGTTTGTGGCTAATATTTCTATTATTATGTTATAATTTGCATTCTTATTGAGAAATGAAAGCTGTTGGAATTGTATTGTCATGTAATTTTTTGTTTTCATAGAAAATAATAATTAGTTGCCTAAACATTTTAAGAAAAGAATGCATTAGTATCATAATTATGTTCATATGCATGTTAAAAGATGAATCATTTGGGCACATGCATGTTTGTCAGATGTCTTTATTTGAGAAAAGTAGTTTACTTATCCACGTGTGTTTTGGGCTACATTTCCAAGAATGGGTGTTGAATATGTGTAAACAGAAAAGGTTGATCCTCTTTTCAAGAAAAATCAGTTATTCTAAGTACTAAATGGCCAAAACCATTTATTCATTGAAATAGATGGAATTAGCCTAGCAAAATTTATTGATATGCTTCTTTTCCATAAATCTTGGGGCATCCTATGATCATGATTTAGATATGAACATGTAGATATATCAGGTTGCACTGGGTTTCCATCCTGCCATTGTTTCTAGGTAGTTAGGCATTTCATGTAGGATCTGGTGTTCTTTGAAGCAAGAAGAACTCCATGGAAGCATAGCTTTGTGGTTGGATGGAAAAACATCTAAGCCATGTTCTCCTCCTTAAGCATACAGATGATCATGTGAGTTGGTGGCGCCAAGGACAATGATTATGATATTTTATATATCATTATTTGTACTTTCACTTCATAGTTTTATTATCGATGTTATATGGTTTGAGAGATATATTTGTAACATTATGCAACTAATATATGTAATATTACCTGGAATGAGCACTTAAAATTTTGAAAAATATAATTTTTGACATTTTATAAATATTGGAGTTAATTCGTTTATTTACCTTATTTATGTGAAAATATGTAATTATTTAATTTATTTTATTTTTTATTTTTGAGAGATCTTCATTTGTACATGAGTACCTTATTAGGCCATGTTTACAAGAATCATGTTTTCAATGCTTAGCTTACTTGTTAAGTATCACTTAAGGGGGTGAGGGGGTGTTAGTGTGAAAATAGGTATCGTCCAACTATATTGATTTTAGTCTACATAGTTCCCCTCCTTAAGCATACATATGACCATGTGAGTTGGTGGCACCAAGGACAATGATTAAGATATTTTATATATCATTATTTGTACTTTTACTTCATAGTTTTATTATCGATGTTATATGGCATGAGATATATATTTGTAACATTATGTAACTAATATATGCAATATTACTTGGAATGAGCACTTAAAATTTTAAAAATGTAATTTTTGACATTTTGTAAATATTGGAGTTAATTCGTTTATTTACTTTATTTATGCGAAAATATGTAATTATTTAATTTATTTTTTATTTTTGAGAGATCTTCATTTGTACATGAGTACCTTATTAGGCCATGTTTACAAGACTCATGTTTTCAATGCTTAGCTTACTTGTTAAGTATCACTTAAGTGGGGGAGGATGTTAGTGTGAAAATAGGTATTGTCCAACTAGATTGATTTTGTCTACATAGTTGAGTCCTATTCACACTACACTTAAGCTCACTTAGATGCTAGCTAGATTTTTTTCTCACCTCATGTAGACTAATCAAATGTCCCAACACTTGTCCATAAAAGTCCTACATCTGTTTCACTCTTGGAGGGTAGTTAGAGTTTCACTCCTACCTTGCTAGTTAATGCCTCAAAACATCATAAGTTCTTAATTGTATTTAATCCATATTTAAACAATATATTGCACATCATTAAACTGAAACATAATAATAATCAATTTTTTACCATCTCACATGCATCACATGAAAGACCATTTAAAAAGAATACATCAAGTCCTCATAAGGATTTCAATGACACAATAAAATACATGCATCTTAATGCAAATAACACAAATGATTGGTATGTTGAGGAACACCATCTTGAACATGTGGGTGGTCCATACACACCATGAATCATAAGGGCACCAGAAATACATTGGTATAGAACCGGTTTGTGAAAGAAAGAAGAGAAATGGAACACATGAGTCTGCAGGTGAAGATAGATCAATTAGTAGCAGCATCAATGATGAAGAATAAAACCACCTCTTCATGGCTCAAGAGACAAAAGGCGAGATGCACACATCAGATAGTGATCATGCAGCTCAAGCCTACCGACGGGATGTGTTTGGCAGTGATGGTGAAGATGAAGAAGAAGATGAAGCCGAAGTTGATCTTGAAGGGGAGCTGGTAAGTGCTCTAGATGAATTGAGAAATGTTAGGAATGATTTTAATAATTACAAAGATTAAATTCATGAAGAATGCAGTCGGTTGAAAACATGTCTTGAAGAGTCAAATAAGAATATTTGCATGTTGAAAACTCAACTAGAAGAAGCCAAAGGAATGACTGATGAATTAAAATCAGTCTTTGATGCCAAGGTGAGTAGATGTGAGGAATTGGAGCTTGAAGTGGAGAATCTTCGAAAAGACCTTGAGAAGTGCCAAGATGAGCTCAAGGTGAGGATTTGGTTCAGTGGCAATACTGAAGCCTTGGACAAAATGTTGAAGAAACAAAAACACTCCAAGGATACTAGAGGATTAGGATGTGATGTTGGTGAGTGATCCACAAGCAAGGATGTCTTCAACAAAGACATTCAGTTTGTCTCCTCAAGTGGATATAACAAGGGACAAACCTTCACAGTCAGAAATGCTAGTCCTAGCAAGAAGGTCGACCTAACTACAACCGGTGAAGACATGAGGATGAAGACTGATGCTTCAAGATGGAATAATGTAGATCCTAAAGGAAAAGGAAAGTTGATGGAAGATGGATTCATTAGAAACAAGGAAATGAGAAGACAGCCTAGAAGACCTCCAAACAATCCCCGGAGAAGTAGAAATGGAGAAGCCAAACTAGTAAGATCACCTCATGTTTGGCAAAACAACTTTGTAAGCTACCAACCCTCCTTCTCCAGTTACTATTTTTCTTGCAAAGATTATGGCCATTGGGCATATGAATGTAAAAAGAGGTCTAGGAATAGACAAAATGTCTTTCCTAGAAATAATAATTTAGTCTGTCAAAGATGTAATGGTTTTGGCCATAGAAGCCATAAATGCAAGAACAAGAAAGTTCAGTCCTATGGCAGTCGATATAACAACTATGCTCAATATGGAAGTGGTCATAGAGAATATAAAAATCAAAGAGTTGCGTGGAACAAAAGGATAAGTATTTTTGTAAGATCAGGAAACTCACCGAGTCCGCTAGCTGGACACAACAACATGACTAGGAGAAGAGGATCAAACCAGTTTGATAAAAGGTCCTCCAATCATGTGTTTGGTATTAACATAGTGTGCTTCTACAACAATGCTTCCAATCATGCTGCAAAATTTTTTAGAGCAAGGACAAATCAATAGAAGAAGGTAAGACCTACTCCAAACACTACAAATGGGAAGAGGAGTGAGACCAAGCAGGTATAGAAGAAGAAGGAAGAGAGTAGAACCATGGACTGACACTGTGCATTCAACGCATAGGTAATATCTCCTAAGGTTTAAAGGAGATACAAGACTTAGGGGGAGTAACATATTGATCATATCATTAACCCCCAAATTTTGAAATGGACAAATGGAAGGACTACCTACTACCGCTATAAGGAAGAAGATGAGATGGAAATATGTGTAGTTAGTGCTTTGGCTACACACCTACATATGAGAGTCGGATTACTACCACATGTGTCAGTGAATGATTCAAATTTCCATTAAGATCAGAGGCACTTGACACATGAAGACAAAGGTTAGAGGAAAGTACTCTGGTAGCTTGAAGTGAAGAAATTATGTCTCAAGTGATATTGGAAAAGACCTGAATGACATGTGTTGGCTTGTTAGTAGATCATATACGTATGCATCATTTTGATCTAACAGGTTCGATAATTGAAATGATAGTGATGTGGTTTGGCATTTTTGTCAAGTAAGATCATGTAATAAGTTGTGATGGATATCATAGAGCGGAAAAATCATTTGTAGATCACATATGTTTATCTCAATCGGTATAAGGTACAGATTGGAGCTCTAGTTTAGAACCTGACAGGCAAAGATGACCTAAGATCTATGGCTCAGGGGGATTCCACAACCATATCTTCTAATTGGTATCAGATATACTGAACACAGAGAGATTTCAAGTGTTCATGGTTGTACCGATATGTTTGAGACTTTGGGATGTACTCATTGGTCCTTGTTTGTGAGGTCTTTCAATGTCTATTCAATTTGTATTTAATAGAAATCATAGTTGGACAACTGAGAGAGTTGCTTGCAAAGAGGGAGAGTTACCTGCATAGGGGGAGAACATACATTTGGTATCGGAGAACATACAAGTGATATCAAATTGGTATCAGTGTCAGCTTCAACACTTGGTATCAACAAATTGGAGTCAGAATAACTTTCTGCATAACAAAAGGGGAGATGATGCAGTCTGATCGACAGGTAAGTGAAAATCACTGGCACACATTTCTACAATTGATATCAAACTGGTATATACAATTGGTATCAAATCTGTATATACACTTGGTGGCTGAGAAAATGGTGTCAGTTGGGGTCTGAGCTCTCTATCTCAAGTGTTGTTGTTGAGAGGATGCATAGTATAATGGTCACAAAGGGAGAAGCAATTGGTATAGGAAAGGGGGAGAGAAAATTTGTCAGTACCCTTTGCCATTGTTGTCAAAGGGAGAGAGAAAATTTGTAGTATACCAAATACTACATGTGTTGACATGAATGCCAAAGGAGGAGATTATTGGCATTGTGTTGTCATTGATGTCAACCGGTAAAGGTGTCATTGATGACAACTAGTATAGAAGGTTACTGGTATAGCTTGTCACTAGTAAGAAGAGGATGTCAACCGACAGTGTGGTCATTGGAGTCACTGGTACACAAGTTAGTGTTGGCTTGTGATTGATGACATAAGTATTGGAGACCGGTATGGTATGACAATAGATGAGTAATGTCCTGGAATTGTAAGGTTTCCAACTAGTAAGCAAGCAAGGTTGAGATAATGGAGAATGTGCAGACAATCGGTATACGGTTGGGGGTCTTATTGCAGGACTCCCACTGGGTAGAGATGTTGTCACATGATGAAGAGAAGAATGATAGAAAGCATGCTGCCTCATATAGCAGAGAAAAAAATGTTGGCCAACAGATGACAAGGATCCACTCCCACTGGTAAGTGGAGCTTATCCCCCAACATGTATGGAATGCATTATAACTCTTCGAGATAGGTTAGTTAAGATGTTAAAGGAAGGAGATTGAAGACTCACACCAGATGAACTGATGAAACACAAAGATGCCTCAAGTGCATGAAACAAGAGATATACTGGATCAACAAGAGTTGACATGTTGAGCTATTGGGACAAAAGAAGAAGAGTAAGAAGTGATGAGTTTGTCACTTTGACAAACCAGTTGAGAGGAGAACCGGTCTAATGAAGATGAAGGCAAGGTTGAGAAGCTACAAACAAGGATGTTACTAGGATGTAGATGGAGTTTGGTGCCACCGGTGTGCATGGTATGTTACCAGTACACAAGCAGGAGATATTACGGGTATAGATGTCCACTAGTAAAGCTGGCAAAGTGTAGAAGTGAAAGTCTCCTATTTGATGAAGATGAGCATGTTGTGGTTTGACAAGGTTGATGATCAGGTTAATGTGTTCCAATTGACATAATAGTAAAGTGCAAACATGAAGGTTAACTAGTTGATGTATAACCAACTAGCAGGGTTAGAGAACCTGTAGTGTATGATGTGGTCAGTGACAAATTCCAAACCGATACAAGTGACTATGATGAGGTGAATGCCGACAAAGATGACACATAGACTCTAGGTGTCATGCATGTTGTGGTCAGTGAAGTGTGAGTCGGTGAGGTAGTTGCCGACTGAGTCTGCATTTATGGTCAACCCAAAAAATCACGGGTGAGTTGCAGAGGTTTGCGTCTTGATGCAGACTGAAGATCTAAGTGATGCACTGATCGATGCAGGTTGTGTAGGTGTTGATCGGATGTGATGAAGGGGACCACAAACTCATTCTCCATGATTGACAGGTGAGACCGACAAACAAGCCATGTTTGCTAAATATAGAAAACATGTATTGGATGCAATGTGATTGGTAGAGTTGAGTGATATGTTGCAGGTTGTGAATCCCCAAGAAAAATCTAATAGGATTCAATACAGAGTGGGTCAGTAGAAGGAACCCTAGTATGCAAAAGTTTGAAGTTACATTTTGGCAGGAATGCTCACATATAAATGTGCAAATCAAAGATCAGATGGGTTGTTGTTGCATGAGAGAGTGAAGCCGATGAAGGGAGTGAAATCAGAGAGTTTATCAGTCAAAGAGCTCACTGACAATCACAGAGGTGACTGAGTGCTTGAGTGAGAACGGGTAAGAAGAGTTCAACCTGCAAGGTTAAGGGAACTGGTAGACTGTCACTGAGTTTGACAGTGGGGTGAACCGGTAAGAAGGCAACAATGAGTGAAGGAGAGAAGAGAGAGTGAGAAGAGGTTAGACATGGTAGAGTTTGATTAGTAGAAGGTTCAAAGAGATTCAACAGAGTACCGACAGTGACAAGAGAAAATTGATAGGGAAGAGGTAGAGGTTGAACCGATAAGGTTGCAGAAGAGAGTGAAGAAGAGCAGGAACATTGTGAGCAAAGAACTGGTAGAGAACAAAGCATAGGTAAACCGGTAAAGAGTTTATTTGAGAGGTTACAAAATTCATTTGTAACTGGGTACTAACTATTGTATTGTTTGTAATCATTGTGATCACTGAGTTGAAGCTTGGTATAGGGGCTGGTGCTCCTTTGGTTGGTGCCCTAAACTTTGTAACAATGTATATTGTGAGGTTGGATTGGAGTAGTAGACTCCAACAACATTTCTCACCGAGGTTTTTTTCCATGTTGGGTTTTCCTCGTACATCTAGTGTTATGTGATGTTCTTTTTGTGTGTGGTTGCATTTAAGTCATCTCCCTATCTCACCGATATATTCACCTTGTGTTAGATCTTCTAACCGGTATACACATTTAAGGTAAAAAAGGCTTAAGTTTGGAAACCACTGATTCACCCCCCGTTTTAGTGGCATCTTGTGTTCTACAAAAAGTTCCTAGATTCATTTACCTTAACCAACCATAAGCAATTTGATCAATTCATAAAGCAATCATTCTCAACTCCAACATTGAGTCACATAGTCCAATCTATATACATAAGCATCACCCAATATCATAAATTGCATATTCTCTCAATGAAATACACAACATAAGAATATTACATTGATATTATAAGAGAACTAAAATTTCCTTTCATTATACAATTATATTTCAATGAAACAAATTAAAAGAATAAGAAAAACCATGAAAGAAGAGTACATTAAGAAATCTTGCTTTGTTGTCCTTTGAACCCCAATGGTAGTATACACACCACCCAACCACATGGAACCAAAAGATCCACTCCCTTGTGATATAAGGATAAAATAGTCACACGTGCCAAACACATGGGGAAAAGGCATAAGCACATTCAAGCACGAAGAATACATGATGTATCTGAACATGAGGATATCACATCATTTAAAAGCTAAGAATACATGACATCCAATCACAATGTCCTTAAGGCATCCAAGAACCAAGATAACATAGCATCTAAGTATGCCTCAATGGAATCAACACCAACAAGAAATGAACAATACATATTTCAAGTGCTACTCAACTACACAAGGACTAGATGCTAGATAAGTACTTAGGGATTGTCATCATGTGTTCTTGAAGGGATGACACCACACTAAATCTCATAATCCGTTCGTGCGAACAAGGATTCTCAATCATACAAGTCCAACACTCCATAAGAAAGCATGTCCTCCCAAGTCATATCCCTAGCCTTTTTGAATGCTAAAGTATGAAAGGGTCATGCCAAGTCATCATCCTTATCCTTTACAAGTACTCAAGGTATTCAAGGGGTTTCCATTATCTTGGTTAATTAATTACCTATGTTTCCCTAGTTTACACTTGATTAAATGACTCCCCACACTATGATCAAAGGCCACTTTGGGTCGAGGACACATTGGGAGCCACTCCAATAACCCTCTCTAGTACCTATATAATAGGCTCATCACATTCACCAATGAATGTGACATAGAGCTAGACAATACACAATTTTCCATTTCTAACATTTTGACAACAAAAGTTCCATTGTGACAATTTTTATTTCACACAATCCAAATGGATTTCTTTTCAAATCTGACAAAGTATACCATCATTTATACAAAATAATTCATCATTATTCATCACAAAATCTCATTTTTCCATTATTCAAATTTTCTTTAAAACTAAAAAATTCAAAGAAACCATTAAAATACCTTCAAATTTCATCCAAAATTGTGAAATCAAAATTTTAAGAATGCCCTTTTAGAATAAAATTTCCCAACACCCCATTTTAACATAAAATTTTCATTTCAATTTCTTTGTAGAAATTTGGCCATAATAACCCTATATTTGGAAAGTTCACAAAATTTTCATATATAAATTTCTCTCAAACCAAATTGAATGAAATGAAAGACAAAAAGGATTGCTAACATCCTAATAATACCTATTTAACCTTTCAAAAAATCTAAAACAAAGTATAATGGAAGATTTAATATATGCCTCAATTCAAATCACGAATTTCAAATGTATAGATCTTTGAGTACAAAGAATGAAAGAACAAAAGATTGCAAACATCTCTTCCCTTCCCAATTCCTATCCAAATGCAACTAATCCCATGCAATGTAGTTCCCAATTTCTCCCACTATGAACAAATCAATTTTCTTCCTAATGAGGGTTCTTTTTCTCCCCAATTTTCCTCTCCAAATATGCTAAGTGTAAAAATTCTATTTCCCTTATAATCCAAAATTAAATATTTAAAATTGTTTCTTTTCAATTTCCAATTTATTTCATTTGCCTTAATTTTCCAAAACACATCATTAACAAGTACATACACACCACATTTTCATTTTAGTATTAAATGATAATTTTAAAACCATGAGTATTTTCAATTTAAATTTACAAAAATATGAATTTGTATAAAATATTCAAACACTCATTGACTAGACATCCACATAGAGATTAAGGTTTCCAAAACACTACCAACTATATTATTTGGGGTAATTTATGGAAATATCCTAATAGGAAACCATACTCGAACCAAGTATGATGGTCAAGGCTAAACATTTACATCCAAAGTGATATCTCCCATATAACCATCGTTAGGGTATAACTCAAAACCCAAGGAGCTAAGTGAAGAAATACCTTCTACTTATAATCACTCTAGAAACCCCAAGAGTGCTTGTGCATATACACGATAGTTGAAGCATAGCAATTTCACCCAATGAGAACCAATATCATAGTCATGTAATCTCATTGTATTTAACTGATCCAAATCAAGTATCATTTTTATTCAACATAAATATTAATACCTCAAAACATCATAAGTTCTTAATTATATTTAATTCACATATAAACAATATATTGCACATCATTAAATTGAAACATAATAATAATAATAATCAATTTTATTACCATCTCACATGCATCACATGAAAGACCATTTAAAAAGAATACATCAAGTCCTCATAAGGAGTTCAATGACACGATATCATACATGCATCTCAATGCAAATAACACCAATGATTGACATTTTGAGGAACACCATCTTGAACATGTGGGTGGTCCATACACACCATGAATCATAAGGGCACCAGAAACACATTGGTGTAGAACACTAAGAAATCACTCAGAAGAAAAAAACAACCATGTCCTATGCATCGAGCTAGATACATAGTCAAGCTATGAGATCTACATATCTCCAAGTTGCAAACATCAAGAACATTACAACCTATATGACTAAAGTTGCTCATTGTTCATATCCAAATGTAATTTTTATAGTGGTGATAATTGTTAAGGTTATTCCCCTTTTTCCCAGATCTCATAATTCAAACTTTCAAGATGTGCTAGAGTCCTTAGGTTGTGAACTACTTTTTGTGGCCCTAAGGCATCCTTAGGACAACCCTAGGAACATAACTAATTGCATCTAGTCAGATTTGGCACAAAATGCCTTAAAAAGTAAATGAAATTTTATAAATTCATCTCGAAGTGTTAGCTAGATGAATTGAGTTGCTCCTTATATCAATTGAAAGATAATAAATCTATACATTAAAATTCATGCGTTTAGCCTCTCTCATCAAAGAGATGGGCATGTTTAAAAATTTAGTCATAAGCCATTGTGGCTTATCTATCTCAAAACAACTAGAGTATTGTTAAGTAGGAGGTTTTTTAATATGTCAAGTTATAATATTAATATCAAGATTCAACTGTAAATTTTGAGTCAAACTCATTGAGAAATATTTCATGACTATTAGTTCACATGAACCCCTCTCATGAAAATGAATGGTCCACTTAGCATTCATGACATCTAGGATATGCTCATAGAGGTGAAACGTGGAGACTTCCAACAAGTTCACCCATCCTAGTACTACTTTGACTCGAGCATACTTAAGTATTGAGTTTTCTACAAGGTCAAGCCCACTTAGCTTGCTACACCATTTGTAAAACCTTCAATGTAAGTGTTGTGATCATTGGTTAACCAAAGTGGTGTCATCCCTTCACATACACATTTAAAATTTCATTTAGAGATCTCACCAACCTTTAATACTATAATGAAATTTGATTCAAACTAGACATTTTAGATATATGGCAAGAAAAATATATAAATATGTTAAATAAAAATATGTATAAAAAATATCATAGAAAAATGAAAACTTGATAAATATTCTAAAATAAAAGGTATTTAAAATTATAATAAATTATTGAAAAGATTGTTATCAATCTAATATTATGAGGTGGAAATGAGAATATAAATATTATCTAATACCCTAAGAATAAACATAATATAACATAAATTTATATAGTGATTGTATCATGATATATAACCACTACCAACAAGTTTAGGCTCCAAACCACTATTTAGAAAGTCTTGATCATCTAAAAATAACTCCTCAATAATAATATATGTTAACTAATTTTCATTCTATTAATCATTTTGTAATTTGCTAAATTGAATACCCATTATACAATTTATTAAATCTAATATTACATTTTCTTTTAAACAAAAACAATTAAAAAAATATATTTCACAAATTTCCCATATACAACACAAGATGCCACTACCAACAAGATTTCATTCAATTTGGTTTGGTAGAAATTTATATATGAAAATTTTGTGAACTTTCCAAATATAGGGTTATTATGGCCAAATTTCTACAAAGAAATTGAAATGAAAATTTTATGTTAAAATGGGGTGTTGGGAAATTTTATTCTAAAAGGGTATTCTTAAAATTTTGATTTCACAATTTTGGATGAAATTTGAAGGTATTTTAATGGTTTCTTTGAATTTTTTAGTTTTCAAAAAAAATTGAATAATGGAAAAATGAGATTTTGTGATGAATAATGATGAATTATTTTGTATAAATGATGGTATACTTTGTCAAATTTGAAAAGAAATCCATTTGGATTGTGTGTAATAAAAATTGTCACAATGGAACTTTTGTTGTCAAAATGTGAGAAATGGAAAATTGTGTATTGTCTAGCTCTATGTCACATTCATTGGTGAATGTGATGAGCCTATTATGTAGGTACTAGAGAGGGTTATTGGAGTGGCTCCCAATGTGTCCTCGACCCAAAGTGGCCTTTGATCATAGTGTGGGGAGTCATTTAATCAAGTGTAAACTAGGGAAACATGGGTAATTAATTAACCAAGATAATGGAAACCCCTTGAATACCTTGAGTACTTGTAAAGGATAAGGATGATGACTTGGCATGACCCTTTCATACTTTAGCATTCAAAAAGGCTAGGGATATGACTTGGGAGGACATGCTTTCTTATGGAGTGTTGGACTTGTATGATTGAGAATCCTTGTTCGCACGAACGGATTATGAGATTTAGTGTGGTGTCATCCCTTCAAGAACACATGATGACAATCCCTAAGTATTTATCTAGCATCTAGTCCTTGTGTAGTTGAGTAGCACTTGAAATATGTATTGTTCATTTCTTGTTGGTGTTGATTCCATTGAGGCATACTTAGATGCCATGTAATCTTGGTTCTTGGATGCCTTGAGGACATTGTGATTGGATGTCATGTATTCTTAGCTTTTAAATGATGTGATATCCTTATGTTTAGATACATCATGTATTCTTCGTGCTTGAATGTGCTTATGCCTTTTCCCCATGTGTTTGGCACGTGTGACTATATTATCCTTATATCACAAGGGAGTGGATCTTTTGGTTCCATGTGGTTGGGTGGTGTGTATACTACGATCGGTGTCCAAACGACAACAAAGCAAGATTTCTCAATGCACTCTTCTTTCATGGTTTTACTTATTCTTTTAATGTCTTTCATTGAAATGTAATTGTATAATGAAAGGAAATTTTAGTTCTCTTGTAATATCAATGTAATATTCTTATGTTGTGTATTTCATTGAGAGGATATGCAATTGATATTGGGTGATGCTTATATATATAGATTGGATTGTGTGACTTAATGTTGGAGTTGAGAATGATTGCTTTATGAATTGATCAAATTGCTTATGGTTGGTTAAGGTAAATGAATGTAGGAACTTTTTATAGAACACAAGATGCCACTGAAAGGGGGGTGAATCAATGGTTTCCAAACTTAAGCCTTTTTAACCTTAAATATGTGTATCGGTCAGAAGATCTAACACAAGGTGAATATACTGGTGAGATAGGGAGATGACTCAAATGCAACCACACACAAAAGGAACATCACATAACACCAGATGTACGAGGAAAACCCAACATGGGAAAAACCTCGGTGAGAAATGATGCTGGAGTCTACTACTCTAATCCAGCCTCACAATAAACACTGTTACAAAGTTTAGGGCACCAACCCAAGGAGCACCAACCCCTGTAATGAGCTCCAACTCAATGATCACAATGATTACAAACAATACAATAGTTAATACCTGGTTACAAATAAATTTTGTAACCTCTCAAATAAACTCTTTACTGGTTTACCTATGTTCTGTTCTCTACCGGTTCTCTGCTCACACTATTCTTGCTCTTCTTCACTCTTTGTTGCGACCTTACCAATTCAACCTCTACCTCTTCTCTGTTGGTTTTCTCTTGTCACTACCAGTACTCTATCGAATCTCTCTGAACCTTCTGCTACTCAGAATCTACCATGTCTGACTTCTTCTCACTCTCTCTCTTCTCTCCTTCAGTCATTGTTGCCTTCTTACTGGTTCTAACCCTATCGGTTCAACCCACTGTCAAACTTAGTGACAGTCTACCAGTTGCCTTAACCTTTCTGGTTGAACTCTTCTTACCGGTTCTTACTCAAGCACTCAGTCACCTTTGCGATGGGCTCTTTAACTGACAAACTCTCTGATTTCACTCCCTTCATCGGTGTCACTCTCTCGTGCGGTAGCAACCCATTTGGTCTTCAATCTACACATTTATATGTGAGAATTCCTGCCAAAACATAACTTCAAACTTTGGCATGCTAGGGTTCCCTCTACTGACCCACGCCGTATTGAATCCAATCAGATCTTGCTCAGGGATTCACAACCTACAATAGATCACTCAACTCTGCCAATCACATTGCATTCAATACACATTTTCTATATTTAGCAAACATGGCTTGTTTGTCGATCTCACCTGTCAATCACGAAGAATGAGTTCATGGTCCCCTTCACTAGATCTGATCAACACCTGCACAACCTACATCAATTAGAGCATCACTTAGATCTTCAGTCTGCATCGAGCCGCAAACCTCTGCAACTCACCCATGATTTTTTGGGGTTGACCATAAATGCAGACTCTGTCAACAACTACCTCACCGACTCACACTTCACCAACCATAACATGCATGACACCTAGATTGTATGTGTCATCTCTATCAACATGCACCTCAACTCAGTCACTTGTGTTGGTTTGGACTCTGTCATTGACCACATCATACACTACTGGTTCATACCTACCGGTTATCTAACCCTGCCAGTTGGTTATACATCAATTGGCTAACCTTCATGTCTGCACTTTACTGTTATGTTAGTTGGAACACATTAACCTTGTCAAACCACAACATGCTCATCTTCATCAGATAGGAGACTTTCACTTCTACACTTTGCCAGCTTTACTGGTGGACATCTATATCGGTAATATCTCCTGCTTGTGTACTGGTAACATACCATTCACACCCGTGGCACCAAACTCCATCTGCATTCTAGTAACATCCTTTTCTGTAGCTTCTCAACCTTGCCTTCATCTTTATTAGACCAGTTCCCCTCTCAACTGGTTTGTCAAAGTGACAAACCCATCACTTCTTACTCTTCTTCTTTTGTCCCAGTAGCTCAACATGCCAACTCTTGTTGATCCTGTATATCTCTTGTTTCATGCACTCGAGGAATCTTTGTGTTTCATCAGTTCATCTAGTGTGAGCCTTCAATCTCCTGCCTTTAACATCTTAATTGACCTATCCCAGAGAGTTATAATGCATTCCATGCATGTTGGGAGATAATCTCCACTTACTAGTGGGAGTGGATCCTTGTCATATGTTGGCCAACATTTTTTTCTCTACTATATGAGGTAGCACACTTTCTGTCATTCTTCTCTTCATCCTGTGACAGCATCTCTACCCGGTGGGAGTCCTGCAGTAAGACCCGCAACCATATAGCGGTTGTCTTCACATTCTCCATTAGCTCAACCTTGCTTGCTTACCAGTTGGCAACCTTACACTGCCAACACATTACTCATCGGTTGTCATACCATACCGATCTCCAATACTTATGTCATCAAACACAGGCCAACACTAACTTGTGTACCGGTGACTTCAATGACCACACTGTTAGTTGACATCCTCTTCTTACCGGTGAAAAGCTATATCGATAACCTGCTATACCAGTTGACATCAATGACACCTTTACTGGTTGGCATCAATGACAACACAATGCCAATAATCTCCCCCTTTGGCATTGATGTCAACACATGTAGTATCTGGTATACTGCAGATTTTCTCTCCCCCTTTGACAACAATGGAAAAGGGTACTGATAGATTTTCTCTCCCCCTTTCCTATACCAGTTGCTTCTCCCTTTGTGACTATTATACTTTGCATCCTCTCCCACAACAACACTTGAGATAGAGAGCTCAGACACCAACTAACACCAATTGCTCAGCCACCGAGTGTATATATAGATCTGATACCAATTGTATATACCAGTCTGATATCAATTGTAGAAACGTGTGCTAGTGATTTTCACTTACCTGTCGGTTAGACTGCATCATCTCCCCTTTTGTCATGTAGAAAGTTATTCTGACTCCAATTTGTTGATACCAAGTGTTGAAGTTGACGCTGATACCAATTTGATATCACTTGTATGTTCTCCGATACCAAATATATGTTCTCCCCATGTGCAGGTAACTCTCCCTCTTTGCAGGCTTCTCTCTCGGTGGTCCAATTGTGATTTCTATTAAGTACAAATTGAATAGACATTGAAAGACCTCAGAAAAAAGGACCAATGAGTACATCCCAAAGTCTCAAACATACAGGTACAACCATGAACACTTGACCTCTCTTTGTGTTCAGTATATCTGATACAAATTAGAAGATATGGTTGTGGACTCCCCCTAAGCCATAGATCTTAGGTCATCTTTGCCTATCAGGTTCTAAATTAGAGCTCCAATCTACACCTTATACCGGTTGAGCTGAGCATATGTGATCTACAGATGATTTATCAGCTCCATGATATCCATCACAATTTATTGCATGATCTTACTTGACCACAATGCCAAACCACATCACTATCATTTCAATTATCAAATTGGTTAGATCAAAATGATGCATACATATATGATCTACTAATAGGCCAACACATGTCATTCAAGTCTTTTTCAATATCACCTGAGACATAATTTCTTCACTTCAAGCTACCAGACTACTTTCCTCTAACCTTTGTCTTCTTGTGTCAAGTGCCTCTAATCTCAATGGCAATTTGAATCATTCACTAACACATGTGGCAGTAATTCGGCTCTCATATGTAGGTGTGTAGCCAAGGAACTAACTACAAATACTACCATCTCATCTTCTTCCTTATACCGGTAGCAGCTAGTCCTTCTATTTGTCCATTTCAAAATTTGGGGGTGAATGATATGATCAATATGTAACTCCCCCCGAGTCATGCATCTCCTTTAAACCTTAGGAGATATCACCTACACATTGAATGCACAGTGTCGGTCCATGGTTCTACTATCTTCCTTCTTCCATACCTGCTTGGTCTCACTCCTCTTCCCATTTGCAGTGTTTGGAGCAGGTCTTACCTTCTTTTGTTGATTTGTCCTTGTTCTACTAGATTTTGCACTATGATAGGAAGCATTGTTATAGAAGTAGATTGTGTTCATACCAAACACATGATTGGAGGACCATCTATCAAACCGGTTTGATCCTCTTCTCCTTATCATGTTGTTGTGGCCAACTACTAGATCCAGTGGGTTTCTTAATCTTACAGAAACACTTCTCCTTTTGTTCCACATAGCTCTTTGGCTTTTATATGTTCTATGACCACTTCCATATTGAGCATAGTTGTTATACTAGCTGCCATAGGACCGAACTTTCTTGTTCCTACATTCATGGCTTCTATGGCCAAAACCATTACATCTTTGACAGACTAAATTGTTATTTCTAGGAAAAATTTTTTGTCTATTCCTAGACCTCTTTTTACATTCATCTGCCCTATGGCCATAATATTTGCAAGCACAACAGTAATCGAAGAAGGAGGGTTGGTAACTTACAAAGTTGTTTTGCCAAACATGAGGTGATCTTACCGGTTTGGCTTCTCCATTTCTACTTCTCTGGGGATTGTTCTTGTGGGCAACAACATCTTTGTCTTCTACTAGTTGGAGGTATTCTATGTTGTCTTCTCATGTCCTTGTTTCTGATGAAGCCATCTTCCATCAGCTTTCCTTTCCCTTTAGGATCTGCATTATTTCATCTTGAAGCATCGGTCTTCATCCTCATGTCTTCACCGGTTGTAGTTACGTTGACCTTCTTCATAGGAGCATTTCTAACTGTAAAGGTCTGTCCCTTGTTATCTCCACTTGAGGAGACAAACTGAATGTCTTTGTAGAAGACATCCTTGCTTGTGGATCACTCACCGGCATCACATCCTAATCCTCTGGTATCCTTGGAGTGTTTTTGTTTCTTCAATATTTTGTCCAAGGCTTCAGTGTTGCCACTGAACCGAATCCTCACCTTGAGCTCATCTTGGCACTTCTCAAGGTCTTTTCGAAGCTTCTCCACTTTAGTCTCCAACTCCTCACATCTACTCACCTTGGCATCAAAGACTGATTTTAATTCATCAATCATTCCTTTGGCTTCTTTTAGTTGAGTTGTCAATATGCAGATATTCTTATCTGACTCTTCAAGACATGTTTTCAACCGGCTCCATTCTTCATGAACTTAATCTTTATAATCTTTAAAATTATTCCTAACATTTCTCAGTTTATCTAGAGCACTTACCAGCTCCCCTTCAAGATCAACTTTGGCTTCATCGTCTTCTTCATCTTCACCATCACTGCCAAACACATCCTGTCAGCAGGCTTGAGCTACATGATCACTATCTAATGTGTGCATCTCACCTTATGTCTCTTGATCCATGAAGAGGTGGTTTTCTTCTTCATCATTACTGTTGTTGTTAATTGATCTATCTTCACCTGCAGACTCATGTGTTCCATTTCTCTTTTTTCTTTCACAAACCGGTTCTACACCAATGTGTTTCTGATGCCCTTATGATTCATGGTGTGTATGGACCACCCACATGCTCAAGATGGTGTTCCTCAACATATCAATCATTGGTATTATTTGCATTAAGATGCATGTATGCTATTGTGTCATTGAACTCCTTATGAGGACTTGATGTATTCTTTTTAAATGGTCTTTCATGTGATGCATGTGAGATGGTAATAAAATTGATTATGATTATGTTTCAATTTAATGATGTGCAATATATTGTTTAAATATGGATTAAATATAATTAAGAACTTATGATGTTTTGAGGCATTAATTGGCAAGGTAGGAGTGAAATTCTGACTACCCTCCAAGAGTGAAACAAATGTAGGACTTTTATGGACAAGTGTTGGGACATTTGATGAGTCTACATGAGGTGAGAAAAAAATCTAGCTAGACTCTAAGTGAGCTTAAGTGTAGTGTGAATAGGACTCAACTATGTAGACTAAAATCAATCTAGTTGGACAATACCTATTTTCACACTAACACGCCCCCCCCCTTAAGTGATAGTAAGCTAAGCATTGAAAATATGGGTCTTATAAACATGGCCTAATAAGGTACTCATGTACAAATGAAGATCTCTCAAAAATAAAGAAACAAATTAAATAATTAAAAATTTTCACATAAATAAGGTAAATAAACGAATCAACTCCAATATTTACAAAATGTCAAAAATTACATTTTCAAAATTTTAAGTGTTGATTCCAGGTAATATTACATATGTTAGTTACATAATGTTACAAATATATCTCTCATGCCATATAACATCAATAATAAAACTATGAAGTGAAAGTACAAATAATGATAAATAAAATATCATAATCATTGTCCTTGGCGCCACCAACTCACATGATCATCTATATGCTTAAGGAGGGGAACATGGCTCGGGTGTTTTTCCATCCAACCACGAAGCTATGCTTCCATGGAGTTATTCCTGCTTCGAAGAACACCCGACCCTACATGAAACACCTAACTACCTAGAAACAATGGCAAGATGGAAACCCAGTGCAACCTGATATATCTACATGTTCATATCTAAATCATGATCATAGAATGCCCCAAGATTTATGGAAAAGAAACATATTAATAAATTTTGCTAGGCTAATTCCATCTATTTCAATGAATAAGTGGTTTTGGCCATTTAGTACTTAGAATATCTGTTTTTTCTTGAAAAAACGATCAACCTTTTTTGTTTACACATATTCGGCACCCATTCTTGGAAATGTAGCCCAAAACACACATGGATAAGTAAACTACTTTTCTCAAATAAAGACATCTGACAAACATGCATGTGCCCAAATGATTCATCTTTTAATATGCATATGAACATAATTTGATACTAATACATTCTTTTCTTAAAATGTTTAGGCAACTAATTATTATTTTCTATGAAAACAAAAAACTACATGACTTTTTGTGCATTTGATTATGAGTGTTTATATGTTGTTTTATTCCAATACAATCCAACAACTTTCATGTGTCAATAGGCATGCAAATTCTATAACATAATGATAGAGATATTAGCCACAAACAAGATTGTGAAAGTATTTATTTAAGAAGACATATCACATATTTGTGTGTATGTGTTACATGAATGTATATGTGTATGCATTCTTATGCTAATACTAATTTCACACACAAATGTTAAAGAAAAACCTAACTCATTTCACAGTTTGCAATCTTTTAAATTTCTACTTAAGCATATAACTTCTATTTATAAATAGTGGCTCCCAATACTTCATCCATACACTTTGCATCATATAAAGCATCAATATTTAAATTAAATAGCAACTCTTTTCCTATCGAACGACCCCTATCAAAAGAAATAGTTTGCAATGGAACTTTGGCTTATTAACAGATTAATATTCAACAAGGATTGCTCAAATCTATATGACTTTCTTGGTATTATAGAGGTGGTATTTATGAAATCTCAAGAGCTAAATTGTTAGTTCTTGCTGTTAGGGTTTCAAGCAGATCCAAAGCAAATATGAACTAACAATTATATGCAGATTTAAATACAAAAGATAAAGAAATAAAATAGGACACAGATAACACAGAGATTTAACATGGTTCACCCAGAATGGGTTACATCCACCATACACAGTCGTCCAATATTTCTTATTATCCAGCAAAAACAATACATCAACATTACAATGCCTTAAGCATCCCAACCGCTTATAACATGCAGTTTTAGGGCAAAAACAAAGTTGGCCTTTTTAGGGTTTTATTACAATGTCGGTTTTCATAAAAAAAATACCCAAATTTTTTTTTCTCGGGGGCTCCCGCCCCCAAACCCCCACTTTTCTCGAGGGCTACCGCCCCCGAACCCCGGCCCGGCCCCGGACCCCGATGAGGATACGTGCTGAGTGTACAGTACTTTGCGGATCAGTCACCACATTTCAACAATCTCCCACTTCGAGACTGATCAGGCTCCACACCGAACAATCTCCCACTTGGAGACTGATACTACATGACACCACTATACATGCAACATCCGCTGGATAAAACACTAGGACTCGACTGGTATAAATTCCACAATTATCAATCAAGAAGACCAATAGAAACTAATGAATAAATCAGCTTCTCCTGTGGAACTGCCTTCGTGAACATATCGGCAAGATTCTCACTTGTGTGAATCTTCTCAAGCCGTAATTGACCCTCCTCCAAAATAGTCTGGATGAAGTGGTACCTGAGCTGAATGTGCTTTGTCCTTGAATGAAAAGCAGAGTTCTTCGCAAGATGAATGGCACTCTGGCTATCAATATACAATGGGCTATCCTCTTGTGTCTGACCCAATTCCTCTAGAAAACATTGCAACCAAATCATCTCCTTGCTGGCTTCTGTAGCAGCAATATACTCAGCTTTAGTGGTTGAAAGTGAAACAACCTTTTGCAGCCTAGAAATCCAATTGACTGCAATTCCCCCTATAGTAAAAACATACCCTTTAGTACTCCTCCGTGAATCAATATCACAAGCCAAATCAGAGTCAACAAATCCACTCAGAGCAACATTAGATCCTTTGAAACATAATGCCTTCGTAGTAGTTCCTTTCAAATACTGAAGAATCCATTTCACAGCATTCCAATGTTCCATACCCAGATTACTCATAAACCTGCTCACAACTCCCACTGCATGCGCAATATCTGGCCTTGTGCATACCATTGCATACATCAGACTGCCAACAGCTGATGAATACAGGATGTTAGACATTTTATTAACCTCTTCCTATGCCTTTGGGCACATCTCCTTAGTCAATTTAAAATGACTAGCCAAAGGTGTACTAACTGCTTTTGCATCCTGCATGTTAAATCTTTTCAACACCTTCTTTATATACTCACTTTGGGACAAATTCAAGGTTCTATTTTTCCTGTCCCGTGTAATCCTCATACCGAGGATTTGCTTAGCTGCACCCAAATCCTTCATAGCAAATGATGTGGCTAATTTCTGTTTAAGATCATTTATATGTTGCATGTTAGACCCAGCAACAAGCATGTCATCAACATAAAGCAACAGAATAATATAACTGCCATTATCAAATCTCTTAAAATATACACAATGATCAGAATGACATCTATGATAACCGTGTTCAGCCATGAAACTATCAAATTTTAAATACCATTGTAGGGGTGCTTGCTTTAGGCCATATAGACTTTTCTTCAACCTGCACACCAAGTTCTCCTTACCTTTGACCTCATATCCCTGTGGTTGCAACATGTAAATTTCCTCCTCCAAATCTCCATGGAGAAAAACTGTTTTGACATCTAATTGTTCAAGATGTAAATCATCTGCAGCCACAAGACTAAGTACAATTCTAATTGAAGTCATTTTTACAATTGGAGAAAATATTTCATCATAATCTATACCCTTCTTCTGTGCAAAACCTTTTACCAAAAGTCTGACCTTATATCTTTTCTGACCTCCTTCCTCCTCCTTTAGCCGAGAAACCCATTTGTTAGGCAAGGCTCTTTTTTCTGCAGGTAAAGGGACTAAGTCCCAAGTCTTATTTTCCATCAAGGAGTCCATCTCCTCTTTCATGCCTAGCTCCCACTGTTGTTTGGCATCTACATGCATTGCTTCTTCATATTCTTCTGGTTCACTAGAATCCGTTAATAAAATAGAATACAAAGAAGGAGAAAATCTTTTAGGGGGTCTACTTGTCCTCGTAGAACGTCTAACACTTGCAGGAGTTTGTGGGACAATTTGTTGTTGCTGAGCATCAGGTACCTGTGGCATTTCATTTTCAAGAATCTCATCCAACACCACATATTCTTGTTTGTCCTGTTCATGCTTCTTTTCCTGCATTTTTTCTTTATACATGACCTTCTCATTGAATATAACATCTCTACTTCTAATTATTTTCTTATTTTCAAAATCCCATAACTGATAGCCATATTCATCTATCCCATATCCAATGAAGGTACATTTATGAGATTTAGCATCAAGCTTGGTTTTGTTTTCTTTATCAACATGGACAAAAGCTTCGCAACCAAAAGTTTTTAGAAAAGAATATTTACCTTTTTACCATTCCATGCCTCCTCTGGAATACCACCATCCAAAGGGGTTGAAGGTTCTCTATTTATCAAATAGATAGCAGTATGTACAACATCTACCCAAAAATGTAAGGGCAATCCAACATGCAATCTCATGCTCCTCGCGCGTTCCATGATAGTCCTATTCATTCTCTCTGACACACCATTTTCCTGTGGAGTTCCTAGAGCTGTCTTCTGCTTTCAAATCCTATTTAAGGAGCAATAATCTTCAAATGCTTTGCTGCAATACTCACCTCCATTATTCGATCTGAGACACTTCAACTTTTTTCCTGTCTTATTCTCAACCAAAGCTTTCCATTTCTTAAAAGTTTCAAAAACATCTGATTTTTGTTTTAGGAAATATACCCATGTTTTTCTAGTTGAGTCATCAATAAAAATAACATAATAACAAAAGCCACCAAGAGATGATACCTGAGCCGGTTCCCATACATCTGAATGTACAAGCTCTAACTTCTCACTCTTCTTCTCTTTCCCAACCTTGAGAAATCTGACTCTTTTCTGTTTACCATAAACACAGTTTTCACAGAACTCTAAATCAATCTTCTTTAGTCCTGGCAATAGATTTTTGGAGTGAAGGGTTTTCATCCCTTTTTCACTCATGTGCCCAAGCCTATGGTGCCACATTATCGAATCTGTTCTTGCAACATTTATTGTCGTTGTCCCTGCAGTAACTTTATCTGTAGCAGCTAAGGTAGAGTAAGTGTTACCAGTACACAGATATAATGTGCCTACCTTTGCACCTTTAGTTACTACTAATGATCCTTTAGTGACCTTCCACATACTGTCTGAGAAGGTAACTATGCAACCTTCACTACCTAGTTGCCCTACAGAAATTAAATTTCTTCTTAAATTAGGAACATGTCTTACCTCCTGTAGAAACTAGTCATTACCATTCTGCAACTTGATCTTTATCTTTCCTTTTCCAACAATTTGACAGGGTTCATCATCACCCAAATATACCTGTGCAAAATCACCTTGAACATAATCTAGAAAATATTTTCTATGGGGTGTAGCATGAAATGAAGCCCCAGAATCTATTACCCAGGAATCATTAACATTATCCAAACATAAGATTAAAGCATCTTGTAAAGTATTACTTGCAATATTAGCTTCCTTATTGTCATTTTCATTTTTGTCTCCTTCTTTGTTTTTCTGAGACCAGCAGTCTTTCTTTAGATGACCAGGCTTTCTGTAGTACCAGCAATTTTTCTTTCCTCTAGATTGAGAGCGTCCTTTCTTTGACTTCCCTCGTGACTTCTCATTCCCAGGGCCTTTTCCTCTTTCCTTTGATCTTCCTCTATTCTCCACATTCAAAACACTATCCGATGATGTTGGAGTCTCACCTGTGCTTTTCCTTCGTATTTCCTCGCTTAGGATAACACCAACAATATCATCAAATACCAAAGTATTTTTACCAGAGACAGAGTTACTTACAACCATAACCAAACTATTCCAGCTTTCTGGCAAAGAACATAAAATCAAGAGAGCCCTAACCTCTTCTGCAAAAGTAATTTTTATCGAAGACAATTGACTGGTAATTGTATTAAATTCATTTAAGTGCTCTGCTACAGATTGTCCCTCACTCATTTTCAAATTAAACATACGCTTCATAAGAAATACCTTATTCAAAGCTGAAGGTTTCTCATACAACTTAGCCAATGTCGCCATCAAATCTACAGTCGTTTTTGCTTCTGTTATATTGAATGCTACAAACGGTGCAAGGCACAATCGAATGGATCCCAGTGCCTTTCTATCTAAAATGTCCCACTCTTCATCTGACATTGTGGTCGGTTTCTTTGCCTTTCCTTCCAATGGCCGCCACAAATCCTTTTGATACAGGTAATCCTCCATCTGCATTTTCCATAACTGATAATTCTGGCCGTTAAACTTTTTGACCTTGAATTTGGAATCCTCCATTGCTCCCACTCAAATCTGAAAGTCCTGCCAATTTACAAAAAACCTCGCTCTGATACCAATTGTTAGGGTTTCAAGCAGATCCGAAGCAAATATGAACTAACAATTATATGCAGATTTAAATACAAAAGATAAAGAAATAAAACAGGACACAGATAACACAGAGATTTAACGTGGTTCACCCAAAATGGGTTACATCCACCATACACAGTCGTCCAATCTTTCTTATTATCTAGCAAAAACAGTACATCAACCTTACAATGCCTTAAGCATCCCAGCTGCTTATAACATGCGTTTTTAGGGCAAAAACAAAGTCGACCTTTTTAGGGTTTTATTACAATGTCGGTTTTCATCAAAAAAATACCCAAAAATTTTTTTCTCGGGGGCTCCCGCCCTCGAACCCCTGCCTAGGGCTCGGCCCAGCCCCGGACCCTAGCAAGGATACATGCTGAGTGTACAGTACTTTGCTGATCAGTCGCCACATTTCAACACCTGCCTTGAACTATTATCAAGGGTTAGTTTTTAACCTTTGAATAGTTTTTGTTGCCTCAACCAATCATGTTTCATATAAGAAATTTCATGAAATGTAGTTTATGCATTTTGCAATGTTTAAAATGATCAAATTAATCAAATTTTAATCAAAATGCATTAATAAAATAATTTTATGTCTTCTTATTGGCTGAAATTATTTGAGCGGTATGGCTAGCTTCACATGAAACAAGAATTATGTTAAGAGCTTGAAGTTGCTTATTCGTTAGTTTTTCAGTCACTGCAGGGTTGTAGAGGAGAGCAAGTCGATAGGAACAGTTGGTTCGCATACAAGAGAAAGCGTGAAAACCTAGTCTTATATTTTTTTGAAATGTTTAATATTACGAAAACGGGTGCAGAGTATACAGAATGGTTTGGACAGATGGCGATTAGAATTTAAAGACATGCTAGCAATGTTTGCATGAAGAGGAGATATATAACAATTAACACGTTGCTTGTGCAACAGTAGGATGAGGAGATGCAAAACAATAAGCATGTTGCTTGTACAATAGCAGGATCTAATTTTCCCTGTTGTTGGGCAGTATTTATCTCAGGCTTCTCTACTCACACATCTTTTTTTAGCGAGGTCCTCACCACAGATCTTGTTCAGTACTAAAACAGGCATCATGAAATTTTTTAACTCAAGTCCTATGGTCCAAAATGAGGAGTTTGTTTCTAGGGAAAATTTACATAAATATCTAAAGCACAACTTTTCAAGGTGGTAGGAGGTGTTCTTGATTTGAGGCATTACTTGTCTACCAGATTTTGGGAGTTTATTTTTGCGATCAGGAATTAAACTTTGGCAGATGAGCTTATTTTTTGAGGGATCAACAAGCTTGTTTTGCAAATTGGTTTTTGTTGGGTTTTGTATTTTACGTACCTGGTATTGAGGTATCTCAAGCTTTTTTCTTTGGGTAAATGTGTCATATGGAATGAATTATTTAATTGTAAAATTTATTTTCATTGATTTCTAAGAGAGACTATATGGTTGTGTTTTTTACCTCCACTAGACACGTGACTTGTGAATGGTGAATGCAAAATCATCTTAACGTTTGAGAGTAGATGAGGTAATTTTGAAGTGATTACATTTCTTAATGATTTTTCTAAAATGTTGAGCTAGTTTTTAGGGTCTTTTGCAAGTTCAACCAAGGTAGTGGTAGAAGTAATAACGATATTTTTTTTGCCATCACATCTTTCTCCTACATAAATTTGAATATTACTTGGTATAGCCACCGCTATGTTGCTAGCCATTCTCTACATGTTTTTTATTTGAAAAGCAGCGTTAACAAGGGCGCTAACCCTTAACATAGTCATAGACTATAAAAAGAAAGAAAATCTCGCAGGCAAAAAGACAACACATCAGAGCAAGTCCGGGATTAACAAGTTTGAACAAAGAAAACTTGTCCAACCTTCAACAACAAAGACCCACCTCAAGAAGGGGTGTGGAGACCCAATCCAAGGGGGGGCGGGGAGGACTGTTGGCATATGCACACTTCAATGAGATATTGTATATTGATTGAAGGTTTTGTCATTGATGGCAATCTTACAATCCTATGGCAGCGGCAAGGCATTACACTGACAAGGCATTACATCGGCAAGATAGTTCACCGGCATCAACAGATCACACTCTACATTGGCACCGACACAGAGAAAGGAAGCATACCGGCACAGAGGCCGACAGGATTTTTGTTATATTATATTTTGTTTATTATTGTAAAAACCTTGTAAGCCGACTTGGCAAGTTGTAAAATGACTTATATATAAAAGAGATCATTGTAGACATTTTGTAAGTAAGGAATGTAAGTAAAAAAGGAAGATATTAGGCAGACCTATTATGCGAAATATAGGTTGAAGGTTTTATGTAAAGAATAGAGCAGAAACCGGTACTGGATCAAGCATTGTAGATGCTATTGTAAAGCAGTACAAGATATTGGATTTGTATAATCTACATTGTAAGTCAGTGAGACTTCTCATTGAGCAGTGAGCTCTAGGCAATTGGCCTTCCTGCATGTGCAGGCCCCTCTTTTGTAAGTAATATTCTCTTATTGGCCAGTAAGTGGATATTGTGGGTCACAAATCCCATCGAGGTTTTTCCCACACCAGGTTTCCTTGTTAAATCCTTGTGTCATGGTGTGCTTTTCATGTGGATGTTTTTAATTCTGTTTATTACATTATTTCTTGCATACCGGTACAATGTTATAATATGTTCTGCATGTTTTAAGTTGAGAAATTCTAATTACTGGTTAGATACTGATTCACCCCCCCCTCTTAGTATCTGTGAGTTTCCTAACAATTGGTATCAGAGCCTGGTCCTCTATTTTTAGAAGCCTAACAGCTCGAGGAAGATCTTGACACTGGTAAAGATGGAAAATCTGATGAAGCAACTTGAAGCAGCTCTCTCAGACTATGATATAGAAAAATTGAAAAATATCAAACTAGAAGATGATCTAAAAGCATATCAGGATATCATCCAGGAACTTCAAGAGAATCTTACTATTGCAAGAAATAAGAGAAGAGAACTTTGTGAAAAGATGCAAAATGAGAATGATAAAAAGGAATCACTTAATGATATGTTAAGTAAGCTGAAACTGGAGAACATAACTACAAAGAATGAAATGCAGGATATGACTATGAGATTTTGTAAAGAGATTGAAGATAGGAAGAAGAATGAAGAAGAATTAACCAGAAGACTAAGTGATGCAGCAAATGAGAACACAAAACTTAGCTATGAAAATGATTTATTGAAGACAGATCTGATGCACACTCAGAATGACTCCAATGAACTGATGAGATAGAAAGAAGTCTTAGAAAGAGAACTAGAAACTACAAATCAACATAAAGAAAAATTCAAGAAAAGCTCAGAGGAACTTGGTAACTTACTGAAGAATCAAAAACCTAAAGGTGACACTTCTGGAATTGGCTTTGAAGTTGGTGAAAGCTCTGGTATTGCAAACACATAGGATCACAACAAACTGGTAAGGCAGCCTAATGCTTATAAATTCAATGGAAAATGCTTTAACTGTAATAAGTATGGTCATAGAGCAAATAAATGTAGATCTAGAAATTATCAGAATATCAACACACCCACTGGTCAATGTTCTAAATGCAACAAAGCTGGTCACAATTCTGAAAATTGCAGAATGAATGTGAGATGTTATGTTTGTGGAAGATTTGGACATTTATCTAATCAATGCAGAACACAAACCGACAGAGGTTATGGGAAAGCTATTCAGAAGAATAATGTGACTTGTTATGCATGTTACAAGATTGAGCATATTGCAAAATTTTGTAGAAGTAAAGGATACCATCATTTCTACAAAATAATTCATCATTATTCATCACAAAATCCCATTTTTCATTATTCAATTTTTTTTTGAAAACTAGAAAATTCAAAGAAACCATTAAAATACCTTCAAATTTCATCCAAAATTGTGAAATCAAAATTTTAAGAATACCCTTTTAGAATAAAATTTCCCAACACCCCATTTTAACATAAAATTTTCGTTTCAATTGCTTTGTAGAAATTTGGCCATAATAACCCTATATTTGGAAAGTTCACAAAATTTTCATATATAAATTTCTATCAAACCAAATTGAATGAAATGAAAGACCAAAAAGATTGCTAACGTCCTAATAATACCTATTTAACCTTTCAAAAAATCTAAAACAAGGTATAATGGAAGATTTAATATGTGCCTCAATTCAAAGCACAAATTTGAAATGTATAGATCCTTGAGTACAAAGAATGAAAGCACAAAAGATTGCAAACATCTCTTCCCTTCCCAATTCCTATCCAAATGCAACTTATCCCATGCAATGTAGTGCCCAATTTCTCCCACAATGAACAAATCAATTTTCTTCCCAATGAGGGTTCTTTTTCTCTCCAATTTTCCTCTCCAAATGTGCTAAGTATAAAATTTTTATTTCCCTTATAGTCCAAAATTAAATATTTAAAATAGTTTCTTTTCAATTTCCAATTTATTTCATTTGCCTTAATTTTCTAAAACACATCATTAACAAGTACATGCACACCACATTTTCATTTTAGTATTAAATGATGATTTTAAAACCATGAGTATTTTCAATTTAAATTTACAAAAATATGAATTTGTATAAAATATTCAAACACTCATTGACTAGACATCCACATAGAGATTAAGGTTTCAAAACGCTACCAACCATATTATTTGGGGTAATTTATGGAAATAGCCTAATAGGAAACCATACTAGAACCAAGTATGATGGTCAAGGCTAAACATTTACATCCAAAGTGACATATCCCATATAACCATCATTGGGGTATAACTCAAAACCCGTGGAGCTAAGTGAAGAAATACCTTCTACTAATAATCACTCTAGAAACCTCAAGAGTACTTGTGCATATACACAATAGTTGAAGCATAGCAATATCACCCAATGAGAACCAATATCATAATCATAATCTCATTGCATTTAACTGATCCAAATCAAGTATCATTTTTATTCAACATAAATATTAATGCCTCAAAACATCATAAGTTCTTAATTATATTTAATTCACATATAAACAATATATTGCACATCATTAAATTGAAACATAATAATAATCAATTTTATTACCATCTCACATGCATCACATGAAAGACCATTTAATTAGAATATATCAAGTCCTCATAAGGAGTTCCATGACACGATAGCATACATTCATCTTAATGCAAATAACATCAATGATTGGCATGTTGAGGAACACCATCTTGAACATGTGGGTGGTTCATACACACCATGAATCATAAGGGCACTAGAAACACATTGGTGTAGAACACTAAGCAATCACTCAGAAGAAAAACACAACCACGACCTATGCATCGGGCTAGATACATAGTCAAGCTATGAGATCTACATATCTCCAAGTTGCAAACATCAAGAACATTACAATCTATATGACTTTAAAGTTGCTCATTGTTCATATCCAAATGTAATTTTTATAGTGGTGCTAATTGTTAAGGTTATTCCCCTTTTTCCCATAGCTCATAATTCAAACTTTCAAGATGTGTTAGAGTCCTTAGGTTGCGAACTACTTTTTGTGGCCCTAAGGGATCCTTAGGAAAACCCTAGGAACATAACTAATTGCATCTAGTCAAATTTGGCACAAAATGCCCTAAAAAGTAAATAAAATTTTATAAATTTATCTCGAAGTGTTAGCTAGATGAATTGAATTGCTCATTATATCAATTGAAAGCTAAGAAATCTATACATTAAAATTCACGCGTTTAGCCTCTCTCATCAAAGAGGGGCATAATTAAAAATCTAGTCATAAGCCATTGTGGCTTATCTATCTCAAAACAGCTAGAGTATTGATAAGTAGGAGGTTTTTAAATATGTCAAGTTATAATATTAATATCAAGATTCAACTGTTCAAAGATAGCAAAATGCACTGGGCCCAGCTAACCAATAAAATCGAAGCAACCATAGTAGAAATGGTAAACAATCCGACCTCTAACAATCAAAGGGATGTTAATATGTCCTATTGGGATGAAAAAATGAGACTAAGGTGGAAGGGTCTAAAGATTCCACCCTTCATAGGAAAACGTCCACCATCCAACAACATAACACGTGCAGAATGCATGTGGCTACCCCCCAAAGCTGGATGGATCAAGCTTAACTTTGATGGGGCATCTAGGGGCAACCTGGGAGATGCTGGACTTGGTTGTTGCCTTCACAATTCAAAAGGGGAAGAGATGGCCCACATGGCCATTCCCTTGGGCAAATGCACAAACAATGAAGCAGAGATGAAAGCATTAGCTGCAAGTATAAATCTATGCAAAGTACTGAATGTAAAGAAGATTAACATTGAAGGGGACTCAACAATATTCATTAATGCCCTTAGGAAAGGGACAATGCCTGATTAGAAGCTAAATGCTTCCCTAACTAAGATACTGACAGACATCAAAACATTCGACAGGGTCATCTATAACCACATCTACAAGGAGGGCAACAAAAGGGTTGACTACCTAGCTAACATGGGGGCTGATGGTAAAACAATGATCCATGTGGCCCCTGGCATCTATCCTTAAACAATATTTTACAATGACACAAAACCTATAAAAATAACAACATTTACACAGATTTATCCACAAATTAACCAAACTCTGTATCCCATTATATACATATACATAGCCTAAGTCCAAAATTAGGGGCAGGGGATATGAATTAAATATCCAACACAACTTTTTACACTTTCTATTTAGATCATACAAAAATAATTTGTATATACATAGGCATATATACTGATTGGATGAGTTTATCCACTGGCATTAAACTCTTTTATAAAATATGTAGAACAATCTACATGTTAAATTTAATAAACATTAAATATTGGATACATATATATAAATATATATTCAGATATATATATATATATACACAATCTATCTATCTATCTATCTATCTATCTATCTATCTATCTATCTATATATATATACTTATTGTCTATATATATATATACTTAGTCTGTTAGATATATATGAATATATATAGAAATATATATACATAGATATATATACACACTCTATTTATACTTATATATAAATATTGTATATTTATATATACATAATATATATATATATATATAACACACACACACACACATATATATATTTTATTTTTATATAAATACATATTATATATTGGATATATATATATTCATATATATATATACATATACATATATATATATTAATATATATAAATATTTATATAAACACACACACACACACACACACACACACACACACACACACACACATATATATATATATATCCACTCTGTTTATTATTCATACATCATTTACTATATGATAAAATATTTATTATTCTTAAGAACATGATAATCAATAGCTCCTTATGATGGGTATACTCAAATCCAAATATATACAACCATATGAAAATTCAAAACTCTTAATCAAAGTGCCCGATCATCATTACAAATCTGATCTTAGAGAGATCCGGGCCATTATGGCAAGTTAGAGTTCCGATGGAAAGGGCATTAGCTGGCTATCTTAGTCGGAAACTCGAAAGATCATTAGCCAAAATATAAGTATGGTAACTCAAAATGACATCCCCAGAAGCGGATCTACATTTGAAGATCTAGCAATTATACTAAATCAAATAGATATGTCCGATGAGGATGAAAAACATGCAAGATTTATGAGAGGATGTGACATTTCAGTCATTAACATAATTACCTAGCATGACTAATAAGCCAAGCCTTCATGATAAAATTAAGAAGCTTTCAAACCAATTTAGGCCTGTATAGGTCTGTGTTATCGTTACCTCCTGGACTGAAGT
Organism: Cryptomeria japonica; assembly: GCF_030272615.1. NCBI lineage: Eukaryota > Viridiplantae > Streptophyta > Pinopsida > Cupressales > Cupressaceae > Cryptomeria > Cryptomeria japonica. The sequence continues at coordinate 78,716,873 of NC_081408.1, read as the reverse complement.
AAAAATAGTAATGGATACCCCGATCAAACTGAGCAGCTCAAAGAGGTAGATGGCCTTTGATGGGGTTATCACTGGAATCGCCTCAAACGCATTATTCGCTTTCCTCATACCTTAGTACTAGATGTTGTAGAAAATATCCTTGGCCCAGACTATCTCACAAATACTGACCGAACTAGGGAAAACTTTGATGTGGCAGCCATGTTCTTGGCTGTTATGGTGATCTCCACCAAGAAAAGAGATGACACGGGCACTCTCTGCAAGGAGGTCTTCATAGCCTCGATCTTGGGCGATTTGGAGAGGGTTCTTGTCAATATTGACAATGACTGGACCATACCAAGGCCAAGAGACTATGATGTTTTCATAAGAAACAACAAGCCGGTGCCTAGATACCCCATTATCACTATGGATGAGGTAGCTTTTACTAGGGAGAGGAATGTTGTAGTAAATAGGAATGTTAATTTCCTGCTGCACTTATTTCATGTGAGAAACCCACCAAAGACCACTTGGTTTGAGGGCTTCCTAAAGGAAGAAGGCTTGGAACTGGATGAGGGAGAAGTGGTGACCCCTTCTTCAAGCTCAGAATAAGGAGGCTTCAGTTCCTGGTTAGATAATGTGACAATTTTGTTCCTTCCTTGTCACCATATATACGACATAGATAGATACTCTAGCTTAGCACTATATTAAGAAGAACAATGTTAGCTTTTGATCAAATACAGACTTCGAAAGAGATAATAATCTTGCCATATCTTAAGGATAAACATAGTTGGTTTAAATGAAATTAAAATAGTATGCATTAATTGTTAACTTTAGGGTTTTACTTATATAAACTTCATAAGAGCAGCTTGGACCAATCATTTCAGTTACTATTGATTGTTCTTGTTCATATATTTCTATATATGTTGAGAATTGGTTGATATATTCGTACTCTGTTTTGATATTCATAAATATGAATATATACTCATATATATGATTATAAGCAATAGGATATACTCATATATAGGTATATATTCACATTGGTGGATACATAATCAGGGAGGGATCTGTTAACAAAAATGGCAATGAAGGCCTTCAATTTCTATATGCGTAGACCTATATGAACTAAGAAAATCAATTTTAACGTCTAGTAGTCCTGCCAGTTGTTAAAATATACTCATTTGATACTTGCTGCTAGGCTATCTATAAATGAAAGATTATCTGACATTCTACAGACTGCGGGTAATATGTGGCTTGCATGCAAAATACTCTGGGTGAGAATTTAGGATAAATTCTGCCATGAAACTCATCCACTTCTATTACCCTCTTAGTAAAATTTTTACATGGCTATGTGAGTTTGCTGGACATGGATTCAGGTGTGACAGAATCCCCTTTATCCCCTTTTGTTATTGTATCCCATATATCATCCATTATCAGGGATAGCATCCTGATACAAAAGCAAAAGGAGGTAAATTGGTGATTCATAACTTTGGATGACCATCGTTCAAAAAGGGAATTATCTAAAAACTCTATTTATGATTATGTCATATCTACTACTTTATAATTATAGATAAATGAGGTGAAGAATTTAGAAACATCGGGGAAGGAAATCAAAACACTCTGTTTATAATTTTTTGTTTACATTTCTCTATTTAAGTCTTGGAATGGCAGTTCCAATCGGATAATTGGCTGAGGAATAATCCTAGCATGGAAGATAAAATATATTATCTGAAATAGTAAATGTTACTAACAATCTTGGCAAGTGATCTGAAAACTAACCATGCAGGAGGAGCAAAGCCATCTTTAACAAAAGAAAGGAAGACAACTGAGCTAAAAAGGCGATAAACAACATGTAATCAATGCTCAAACTCAAGACAAGGCACAAGGAGAACAATGATAATTGTAACATGTTAATATGGGCATGTAAGGGAAAATATTTTCCCACTTGATCACCCTTAGCCTGGGGTGCTATTGTAATTCTCAAAATCTATTCATATATGTAATAGCTATAGAAATTTTCTGGACTATGGTCCCGGTTAAGGCCGGAGGTTTTCTCGCCTCCACTCTTTCCTACCAGCACCCACACGAGTGGAGTGATGTAAACTTTAATAATGATTAATAAAAAAATTTTGGTTCGACCTCTTACCGATCAAAAAAAAAAATATCAAGATTCAACTGTAAATTTTGAGTCAAACTCATTGAGAAATATTTCATGATTATAAGTTCACATGAACCGCTCTCATGAAAATGAATGGTCCACTTAGCATTCATGACATCTAGGATATGCTCATAGAGGTGAAACATGGAGACTTCCAACATGTTCACCCATCCTAGTACTACTTTGACTCAAGCATACATAAGTATTGAGTTTTCTACAAGGTCAAGCCCACTTAGCTTGCTACACCATTTGTAAAACCTTCAATGTAAGTGTTGTGCTCATTGATTAACCAAAGTGGTGTCATCCCTTCACGGACACATTTAAAATTTCATTTAGAGATCTCACCAACCTTTAATACTATAATGAAATTTGTCAAACTAGACATTTTAGATATATGGTAAGAAAAATATATAAATGTGTTAAATAAAAATGAGCATAAAAAATATCATAGAAAAATGAAAACTTGATAAATATACTAAAATAAAGGGTATTTAAAATTATAATAAATTATTGAAAAGATTGTTAGCAATCTATTATGAGGTGGAAATGAGAATGTAAATATTATCTAATACAATAAGAATAAACATAATATAACATAAATGTATATAGTGATTGTATCATGATATAACCACTACCAACAAGTTTAGGCTCCAAACCACTATTTAGAAAGTCTTGATCATCTAAAAATATCTCCTCCTCAATAATAATATGTGTTACCTAATTTTCATTTTATTAATCATTTTGTAATTTGCTAAATTGAATACCCATTATACAATTTATTAAATCTAATACTACATTTTCTTTTAAACAAAAACAATTAAAAATATATATTTCACAAATTTCCCATATAACTTCAAACACCATAAATTGAGCTTCATTATAATTCCAAATCTGAATGCGAAATTCAATCTCATTATTTTTTTAAAAAGTAGCTTTCTTAAAGAGTATTTAAAATTATTATTAAGTATTGGAAAGATTGTTATCATGAGGTGTAAATGAGAATAGAGATATTATCTAATACCTTAAGAATAAATATAATATGATATAAATTAATATAGTGAATTTCTTGTGATGAAATCACTATGAACAACTTTAGGTCCAAACCACTATTTAAAAAGTCTTGATCATATTAAATAACTCTTACCCAATAATAATATGTGTTATCTAATTTTCATTCTATTAATCATTAAGTAATTTGTTAAATAAACATCTATCATACAATTCATTTAATTGAATATTACATTCCCTTTAAAACAAAAATAAGTAAAAATTACTTAATTAATAAATATATTTCACATATATTCTACAACAATCTGAATGCAAAATTCAATCCCATTATTTAAAAAAAGAATAACTTTCTTAATATATATTTTCTACTACTATATATATACCTTCAGATCCTCCCACTTTCTTCCTTATCTATCATCAATAGGTTGTGGGTTCCTTTCATACACCTTCTATAATAAAATATATCTTCTATAATAAAATATATTTGATAAATTGAAAGCCTTTATTATAAATCTTTTGATGATCACTTTTATACTATTAATATGATCCCATCTAGGGGGGGTGAACTACTATGTTGTGGCCCTTCACATTAATAATTTTTTTTATCAATATTAATATATTTTTAAATTTTTTTTGATCAATATTAATATTATTACAGTCGATAATGAAATATAAACTCATTTTAAAAATGTAGTCCTTAAACGTGAGAATTTTGCATCTAACAAGCCAAAGGTGGACAAACCATGATAAATCTTTTGCTTTAAGCTCCAAAAATAGATTTGGAGGTTATGGATTTGGAGGTTGAAGGGTGGTAGATTTTGAGGGCTCTGTAACATAATTTAATCGTTTACAAGGCACTGTTTGTTGGACGAAACATTTTATACTAGTTGTTTTCCTGAAACTGTGGGCTTATATTTGATGAAATGGTTTACAGAACATTGTAATTCGACGTCGCACCAGACGTAGAGTAACAAAGTTACGTAGTCCACCAACAGTTATTTTTTGCTTCTGACGTCTCCCTTTCATTTCTTATTGTTACCCAACAAACTCTTGTCGGATATTTTATTGAGATTTACGTCTGTGACTTACTTTATGCTCTGTATAAAGGACAAGGAGACAGGCTTCTGTGATTCACTTCTGTTAGTTACAAGCTTCACTTCTGTTAGTGAGGACAAAGACTAACAGAGAAAGACAAGAAAGAGAAGTTTGAGAAATGATGGGGAGAATAGTGAACTCAGTGCTAACAACAGTGACAGTCTTTCTTGTGCTTCTTTCAGTTTCAGTCTGGACAGTGGAGGGAAAAACCAGGCATTATAACTTTCATGTCAGTTTTCTTGATTCATAGGGATTTTAAACACATTTAGTTTCGAGGTTGTTTTGTTGGATTTAAAGTTATTAGTGTTTGATCGGTTTGGATGTTTTTGAATTAGATTATGTAAGTCTTTTTTTTTCATAATGTTTCGGATCATATTTCAAGATTCATCATTAAGATCTCATCTCTTGTTTGCTCATTTTAATGATGGATCATGGAGTATGATTGGAAATGGTGATGAAGCAAAAAACTTACATAGCCTAATCCAAAAATATTGGAATGAGATCTGAAATGCTGATATAAAAAGAGATTATGTAGTCTAGTCCAGAGATATTCATGCTAACATTATAAACTGTGGAAATTTTATTTCATTGCGTATTTGATCTTTGAGTTTTAGTCTTCAGTTTGGTGTATATAAACAGTTTGCATATCTTAATCCCATTGTTACGGTGCAAAATCTTTAGGAAAAATAATCTTTGGAATTGGCTATCTTAGGATAGATTATGCATTGGTGCAAATTAGAGGCTGGATAGCCGTTTCAATAATCTTTTAGTGTAGATTCAAATTCACAAGTATTTAGTTCCAAATTCTATTTTGTCAAAATCATCTGAAATTGAACCGTCTTAAGGTTGTTCCATGCAGATTCAAAGTTGCAAGTTTTTTATCGGCTTGGATATTTTTGAATTAAATTATGCAAACTTTCTTCTTCTTCATCAAGGTTTCGGATCACATTTCATGATTCATCATTAGGATATTGTCTCTTGTTTGCTCGTCCTAATGATGGATTATAGAGTGTAATTGGAATTGATTAAAAAGTAACAAGCTTATATAATCTAATTCAATATATATTGATGTGTGATCTGAAACATTGATGAAGAAAAAAACTTACATTGCCAAATACAGAAATATTCATGCTAACATTATGAACTAACGATTTTATATTGTTAAAATGCTGTAGTTTGGTGTATATATACACTTTCCTAACGATTTTATATTGTTAAAATGTTTGATCTATGAATTTTAATCTGTAGTTTGGTGTATATATACACTTTCCTAACGATTTTATATTGTTAAAATGTTTGATCTATGAATTTTAATCTGTAGTTTGGTGTATATATACACTTTCCTTGCCTTCGTCCCGGTGGTATAGTACAAAATCCTTGAAGAAATGAATTTTATAAATTTAACCCTTTAATGTAATTCGAATTCACAAGTATTTGGCTCTGAGTTCTATTTCGTCAAAATCATCTGGAATTGAACCCAGCCTTTGAACCCAGAATGGACTATATCCTTCTAACTCCCACAGTGTCTAGTATTTGCCTTGATCTTTCTATGAACAGGTTTGCAATTGATGGTGCAGATACAATTGAAGAATGTTAGCAGACTGTGTCATACCAAGCCCATTGTCACAGTGAATGGGCAGTTCCCTGGTCCAACTATTTATGCTAGGGAGGGTGACACAGTACTCATCAACGTTACCAATCGTGTCACATACAATCTCTCCATCCACTGGTATGATCTAGTATTAATACTACTCATTCAGATTTATGTATACTTTCTAATGGGTATAAATTATGGTTGGAATGGTTATTGAAGGCATGGAATAAGGCAGCTGAGGACAGGTTGGGCTGATGGGCCTGCTTATATCACTCAATGCCCCATTCAAAATGGGCAGTCCTATACTTACAACTTCACCATCACAGGGCAACGGGGGACACTCTTCTGGCATGCTCATATTCTCTGGTTGAGAGCAACAGTCTATGGAGCCCTTGTTATTTTACCCAAACCAAGTGTACCTTATCCATTCCCCAAACCCAATAAGGAAATCACATTGATTCTAGGTCAGTGAAAGGGTTAATAAATTGTTGGAGCATATTTGATTTGATTTCATGACTAGTTATGGCATGTAACACTAGTAGTGAGTTATGGTTTCTTCCGGATGCAGGGGAGTGGTGGAATGCAGATGTAGAAGCTGTTATAAATGCAGCACTTAAATCAGGAGGAGCACCCAATGTATCTGATACTCACACCATTAATGGAAAACCAGGCCCACTAGGCACCTTCACATGTCCTATCAAAGGTAAGCAAGCAATCAGCCTCAAGCAATATAGATACCAACAGTTCATTTTAAAGTTTTTATTCTTTAATTAAACTTGTGTGTTTCAGTCATTATTATAATCACATTTTTTCCATTAAGTAATTGAGACTTAACATACAAGCAAAATTGACTATATTAAATATTTATTAATAGGATAAAAGAATGATAAATCTGTAGGATTCCCACATTTTATTATCCTTTTCTTTGTGAAAGTTCACCTTAAGCAACTTTTAGATTGTGAAATGATTGGAACAGATAAACAGCTGTCATAAGATTTGCTCAGCAAGGATTTAGACTTCTCACCCTTCAGATTCTTTCAGCTGGTCAAAGATTTTACAGCTCATGGTTTGTCAATACAGTGGAATAAGAAAGTAGCTTGTGATTTAGGCTTCTCACCCTCTCCATCTTTTTTCTTTATTAAAGTTTTTGGAAAACGAGATTCATTAATAAATTAATGTAGTTTACAGTACTAACCTTTTCACCCTCTAAGGTGTTTTTCTTTTTTCAAAAGTTGAACGTAATTGAACGTAATTTACTACTGTAAGATTGTTATGTACTTCGATTCTTTTTCATTGTCATGTTTTAAAATAAATAATTTTCAAAACTTTTCATTTTTTAATTCTTTTTATTTAATTTTTTAAACATATAATATTGATTAAGATGGAAATTAGAATCTGTAGATTGTTAAGTTCTTAATTTGTTATTTTTGGATTTGATTATGTAAATATTTTTCAACATTAATATTTCAGATTATACTCTGGACTAGATCATGATCATAAGATGAAATAACTAGCAATGATCATCATAAGATGAAATAGCTAGATTGCTAGATCATTTTTATAAGATGAAATAGCTATATTGCTAGCTAGATTGCTAGATCATTATGATCTGTCATAAGATAAGATAACTAGATCTTAGTATTTCATTTTTATAATAGATCATAGAATATAAGAGTATTTCATTTTTATAATAGATCATAGAATATAACCTGATAGGATACTGTTCAAATAGTCAAAATCTTAAAATAATAAGCTAATTTATCCCGAAAGATAGAAATTTCAATATGTTCAAATTCTTGTTGAGCTCTTACTGTAATCTATAATAGGATGTCCTTATCTCACAATTCTTGCTGAATAGTGTGTTATGACTGATGAAACCTTATAACAAATGATTGCAATTTCCCCTGTATTACAGATACCTTTGTGCTTCCAGTTGAGCAGAGCAAAACATACCTGCTGAGGATAATCAATGCTGCACTGAATGATGAGCTCTTCTTTGATGTGGCAAGTCACCACCTCACAGTGGTGGAGGTGGATGCAGTGTACACCAAGCCATTTGACACCAAATCTGTGGTGATTGCTCCGGGACAAACCACAAACGTTTTGCTCCATGCAAACAAAAACCCAGGCAGGTATTTCATGGCCGCTCGCCCCTTCATGGATGCCCCTGTTCCTGTAGACAACAGAACCGCCACTGCAATCTTGCAATATACCAATGCACCCAATTCATCTTTTTCCTCCAACATGATTGTGATGCCCCAAATCCCAGCTCCAAATGATACCGCATTTGCCACCAACTTTAGCAACTCTATCAGGAGTTTAAATTCTGCCCAATACCCTGCAAAAGTTCCGCAGACAGTAGACCGCAATCTGTTGTTCACTGTGGGGCTTGCACTGGACTCATGCGCAACTTGTGTTAGTGGCAGCCGTGCATCTGCTGCAATTAACAATGTAAGCTTTGTCATGCCCACAATTGCCCTTCTGCAAGCACATTTCCAAAACATCACAGGGGTTTTCACTAAAGATTTCCCAGACAACCCTCCCACTCCTTTCAATTACACAGGCACACCACCAAAGAACCTTTTCACGTCCAAAGGAACAAGACTCACGCGTCTCTCATACAATTCAAAAGTGCAGTTAATTCTTCAGGACACCAGCGTCCTGACTGTGGATAACCATCCAATTCACCTCCATGGCTTCAATTTCTTCATCGTGGGTTCAGGGTTGGGTAACTACAACCCTAATAAAGACCCAGCAAACTTTAATTTAGTAGACCCTCCAGAGCGTAACACAGTGGGAGTGCCAACAGGCGGGTGGACTGCCATCCGATTTACAGCTGACAATCCAGGTATATACCATTTATTTCATTTTCCCCTCATCTCCTTTACATTTTGTATATAATTCTATCATCTGATTGTTGAATTGATATGTATACAGGGGTATGGTTCATGCATTGCCATCTGGAAGTGCACACAACATGGGGATTGAAGATGGCATTCGTGGTGGAGAATGGAAAAGGGCCAAATCAATCCATATTGCCTCCACCAAAAGACCTTCCCAAATGCTAGGGCTACTGTGCAACAGCCATTAATTGGTTTTGCCTTCTATGCAACAGCCTTTAATTGGTTTTGCCTTCAATGTTGTGGATGATACCATTGTTTTTGGATGACACTGGCAGTGGCGTCAAAATAGTCTTGCAATTCGCTACTTCGCCGAAATCAAGACCAGAAATGTGTAACATTGCGTTTTCAGTTCTGTTTAATTGAATAAAATCAGTAAGTGTTTTGAGCCCGAGCAGGTTTTCAATTATGGTTCTTTGTATTTCGTTAATTAAAAGTCAAACTTAAAAATTATCTATTGATATATATATTGGTTTAAAAAAAAAAGTAATTAGATCAATTGTACAATTTTATTGTTACCAATAAGATACTATTATATCAAAGCAATAAGAAATGTATGGATGTCAATTCAAAATGATCATTTTTTGACCCTTGTGTGCATAATGAATCTCACAACATTCCTCATAACTACTCAAAAGCCAAAACAATAGCTATAAGCGCTTAAGTGCCATACGAAAAACAACTGAAAAAGTTGTCAAAATCTGATGTACTCTTTAAGAGCTTAGGATAGATAAAATTAACTATAGTTGGTACCCTTCCCTATTTATTACAGGGAGAAAGATAAATAAACAATAATTTAGTGTTATATATTCAATCACAAATCTCAAGCTCAAAGTTAAAACATATGTTTGACACTAAAATATTGATTACCATAATTTTTTGTTGGAGGGTACCTGATTTGCAAGCGTGATTGTAAACATTATATTCAAATTTGATCTCGTATGAATCCTATAATTAGTAAGTTTATATTTGGATTTTTTTCAAAGATAAACAATTGTAATATAACACAATTAATTAGTTAAAAGAGTTGTAAAGTTTATATTTTATATAATTAATACAATAATATATTTATAATATATAGGTCATTTGTCTTCGGACATGTAGTGTCATGGTTAAAACACTTCGTTGGTGAAGCGGCCACCAAGGTTCAAACCCCTGCTAGGCCATTGTGTTCGCAGGCCTTGTGTTTTCGTTGGGTCGTTGTGCTCGTGGGTTTGAACAAGTGAAGTGTGGGGATGAGGTCCCCTTGTTGTGGCCTCATCGGTTCATAGCTCTAGGTCAAAAAGCGTTTCACGTGGAGTTGGAGGGCGTGTCATGCCAGCGTCGCTAGTCACGTTAAATTTTTTACTAGGCATTATTTAAAAAATAAAATAAAATATATAGGTCATTTCATTAAATTTGTAAAGGTGAAAATTTTATTTTATTATTTTTTCTTATTTATTATATATATGTTGTATTCTTTTGTTTTGAGTGTGATAAATTAGTGTCTAAATGACATATTTTATGCATGAGTTAGTATCTTATATATATCTTATTTGATTCCAAGTCTTTGATCTCCAATAGGCTGGACCTAATCTTCACATATAATATTTCACACTTTGATTCAAGACGATGCACCTATTACCTCCTTTAGATTTATTACTACACATGTGCCCTTAACTCCCCAATTCCCAAATTCAGTCAAATCATAGGCCCAAGCCAACTTAACTTCTAATTAATAATTACTTGTTGAATCAAACATGAAATATTCAAATTATTATATTAGACTATTGTATAAAATGACAAAGCCCTAATTCATTTTAGCTCATCTCATGGTGTCATATCATTTACCACCCATCACGTATAAACTTATTCCTACTTCTAATGCACCTTTCTCTACCAGTCATACTCTCCTTATAAGGTTATTGTAATGTCCCAAATTGGGATAAACTCGTTTCTGCCCAAATAGACAATTCAAACATTATAATAATTTATCTTTTAACAATAACATACTAAAGTAACTTCATCTAATCATTAATAAATTTAAGAATCAATGAATAAACACATAGATTAGTGAGCAAATACATCATATGGAATAATAAACATTATTACTAGCTAACTACGCCATAACCAATCACAGTTTAGTCCGATAGGAAAACCTCGAAAGGGCACCGATAAACAATTCAACCCAACTACACCCAAGAGCATGCAATGTCCTATTAAGACAACTCGTCCCTTTGCCCACAAGTGGTAGGAACGTCCGACTAAGACAATTATATCCCTTGGGGTGGCCTACTAAGCTTGGAAGAACCAATAAACTACATCTCCCTAGATTATTTCCTCCAACTTCACATCTTACACACACACATGTATGTATATGTAGACATATGTATATGTACACACACACACACATGCACATATACGTATATATATATGCATACATATACATATGTGTGTGTACATATACATACATACATGCATGCATATGCATATACATATACATATACATATACATATACACATACATGATCTATTCTTTTGAAGAAATATAATTTAAGTTTTAATCTTATTAGAAACAATGTTTATGAATGTATATAGAAAGACTAATGCATTAAACATTTATATCTCATGACAATTAATTGTATAATGTATAATGGTCGTATGGCCTAAATGTTATTCACTTATATCAGATATGTACTTGATCATTGTCCTTCATTTAATATTGGATGGTCTTTTCTACCCCTTCTTTGATGGTAGATGATCATGATCCTTCCTATGGTTGTGATTGTTTGTAGGAGAGGCATCCTTTTATCGTTGAGCGTTGCCTCTTCATAACTAATCCTTTGTCTTGAGATGTTTTGTTTCACTTTAATGAACTGCTCCTCTCTAATCCTCATTTCTTATTCTAACTAATTATTTGTCATGTATTAGATGAGATCATTGCCATTAAGGGAGGGGGGGGGGAAGCATCTACACCAACACGTACTATTTGATAGATATAGTAATTTTAATTCTATATGACGTGCTATAAACGTGGATTGATGTTAGCATCATGATTAACATTGAGGGGAAATTGTGAAGTCTTACTTATTGTAAGACAATATCCTGATTGTTAATAAGATTCTGTTTGATGTTTTGGTCTAATGTCATGGCAGAGGCAAGACAGTATGTCCTTCTTGAGAGTGCTTGTCCCCAAGCAATTTTAGGTTTGAGTGATTGAAGATCTCAACTCCTTCCCAAGTAGCATCTTCCATAGGTAGAACTGTAGACACCTAAAAATGTCTCATTGATCATGTATTAATTATTCCCCTAATTGATTAAATAATTCTTTAATTATTTAATTAAGTTAATTAATCTTATTCTTCCAATTTTATATTTCCTCATCATCTTACTAATTATTCTATTTCCTATTCTATCATTATTTAATCATTTTAACCATTTTCTAAATTTTAATTAAATATTTATTATTTAATTAATTCTGATTAATTCCCTAATTTAAATAATCTTTATTATTTAAATAAATTAATTCTCAATTTCTATCTCTAATCAACTATTTATTTAACCCTTTTCTAAATATTAGTTAAATGTTTATTATTTAATTAATTATGATTTAATCCTTTAAATGAAATAATCTTTATTATTTAATTAAAGTCCATTTCTAGCATAATTAAATAGTTTCTTTAAATTATTTAATTAACTAACTAATTCTTCCATTTCCAAATCCCCAAATTCCAATTTCATTTAGTTTCATATACTTCTAATTTCTTCCAAACTCAAATACATGTGCATGATTTCAAAAATCAAGTTGAAAATCAAAGTCAAGTTCTAAATATATTCAAATACTAAATTGAATTTAAATGAATTCAATTATTTGAATAGATTTCATGCAAAGATTAAATTGAAAATCTAAGTCAAAGTGCAAGCACATGCTAAATTAATTAATCCAGTCAATTAATTAATTAAATCATTTATCTCTCCAGTCTCTATTTCCATCTTCTAGTTCTCTTTGTCATCTTCTTTATTTCCTCCAATCATTCTTTTTCTTCTTTCAATTAGCTTTTTCTCAATCAGTTGACTCAATTAATCTATTCAATCTATTCTGTTTCACCTCCAAGCTAGTAGTTCAACTATCAATCAGCATGTGAGCTCACCTGAGTTCCACCTCTTGATCATTCTGTTCCACCTTTCAATCAATCTCATCCAAAAATCTATAATTGAGCATTCAATCTCCATTTTCAATCCTCCTCTTCAATCCTCACAATTCCTCTAGATCACGAACTTCAAATCTTTGTGTCAATTGCAGGTTGCCAGTGCAATATCTGAGAGCCATCATACCATAGAGAGAAGAAAGACAATGGAAGCCATGATGCATAATAAGGAGTTTCATATTGCTTAGTTTAATTCCATTTTGCATTTATTCCATTGGTTTTATGTTTGAATTGCTTAGATAGTTAAGGATTCGTGATCGTCCTTATTTCTTATTTAGAAATGGTGTATTTGAGCATGCTGCAAGAACCTTCCATTTAACTAGGTACTCAATATTTTTATTTCTTAATCTTTCTTCTCACATATTAAGAATGGTCTCTGGTTCCAAAATCAACTTGCCTTCATCATCTAGTGGTGAAAACTCTAGACATGGGGTAATATGTTGTCCCAATAGCTTCTTCAGGTGAGACACATGAAACACATTTTTAATCATGTTATTTATGGGTAGCTCCAACTTGTAGGCAAATTTTATTTTTCTCAAAATTTTGTATGTGTAATGGGTAGAAAAAAACTAGTGTTTTACCAATTAGGGTAGTAAGGCCACTAATTTTACCTTAGGATCATTACATTGAAAAAGGGGTGAATCAAATAGATCAAGTCATGATCCAAATATGGAAAGCATTGAAATTATGATTAGATTCACTAGTTATGTGTTTGTTACCCTCTTTCTTAGTTGAAATTGGATGGTAATTATGAAATTAGGGTAAAACAATGAATAATTGAAGTATATTGATGAAAAGAAACTGCTACAAATATCCCATGGAGCCACAAACTAAGATCTGGGAAAAAGAAGATGCTTAGAACCTGTTCCCAAAAGTTTGGCCTGATTTGTTGGGACAAGGTAGTATAGATTTGCCTTGGTCCTCTGAATTTTGCTTCATCGAAAGATGAGCATGTTCATTGCTATCAACTCTATCAAAATTCCCAAGTACAACTTCTAATCCCATTTCCTGCACACAACTTCTGATCCTATTTCCTGAACACAAAAAGAGAGGGAAAGATTTTATGGATAGGCATTTGCCTTAGGTCAAGCCTCGGTTTAGGAATTAACCTTGAATTGAATAATGTAAATACTGAAGCAAATGCTAGGAGATATACCTTAGATTTGCAATTGTTGATAGAAGGATTGATGATGCAATGCTCTATGAATGTAATCATAAATGCTGAATGTAATGGCATGACAAACACATGAACATGAAAAACCTTAATCAGACACATAGGCTTGCATGAAGATTGATGTAACTTTTCTTCATAATGCTTGAAGGATGAAATCTTGCCTTGAATCTCTCAAAATGCTTGATAATGAATGCTTCACAGATGCATGAATGATGGGGCATGGATACTTATCTTGAAATGAATTGATAGGATATCTTTATATAGGGTTCTCTAGGTAAATTACTAATTAGGCTAACCTCCAACGATCAAGTGTAGCCATGAGGACCAGATTCCATCGAAGAGGGAAAGGGTCTAGCCCATTTCAAATTGGGGCATGTTTAAGGGGGACTATGCCATTTTGGGGCATCCTGGTCTAGGACCGAGGTGCTCCATGCCCCGATCATCCAAAAAAAGACTAGCCAATCATGAAATAGGAGAGAACAACTTCTGGGATGGGGCCCACCTAGTGGTGTCAATAGGTGACCTTAGGGTTGGAGCAAAAGAGTTCCAAAACAAGCCTAGGGGGAGAAGTTAGGACACGTTAAGGTAGGAGAACAAACATGAGGTTTAAATTATACTGATTACAATTTACAATACTACATTTAGCCCCCACTTTAACAAAAGTATGAGCCTTTACAAATACTCATAGTAAAGTAGAAAGATAAGAGAGAGGAGAAACTAGGAGTGAGATCACAAGGAGATAAGACATCATCAGTTTCAAGAAACTAAGCCCTCAATTTTAGGATCTTAACTCACATAATCACATGCAAGGACACAAAAAACAAGACAAAGATAAAAAAGGCAAGCAAAGACAAACAAAGATAAAAGACACACAACACAAATGGTTAGTACTAAAAACGAAAAGGCTCCAAGTCAACTAGTTTAAGAGACCTCAATAATCAAATGTCTTAGCCACTAATATCATTCTCAAAATTCCATCACAAGAACATAAGTGATCACATAGACAGAGAAAGTGCATGCATCAAATGATGAACCATGATCCACATATAGCAAAGTTATGAGCTCATGGGGAAGAGAAAGGGGAGAATCTAGATGTCACAGGCTAGCAAGTTGTGCTATGCTAGGTGATCCATGGGACGAAGAGAGAGGCTATGGTATCAACATGCTAGCAAGTTGTGTTATGCTAGGCGATCCACGAGAACATTAATACTCATGGAAAAAAAAGTTGTGTTACGTTGTGTGATTCATGTAAAGAAAGAGAGCCATAATAGTCTAGCAAGTTATGTTATGCTATGTCTACTCTCTAAAAAAGGAAGAGCTAAATGGTGTAGCAAGTTGTGTTATGCTAGTCAACTCACATGTTGCATATGCCACTATCTTTTGTCAGGTGTTAAGCATCTCGTATAAGACTTTGTTGGTCTCGTTTCAAACATGCAACAACCTATATAAGATTTGCATGTTCAAAAACAAAATATGTCTAGTTTCAGGCATGAACCATCTTGTATAAGACTTGTTGGTATGGCTTCAAAAATATACACCCCGTATAAGACATAAAATTTAAATATAGTACAAAGGGGGCATCATGTATGCCCCCCTTCAAGATGTCAACATCAAGGCAGGTTGATATCTTAAGGAAGATAGAAACAATGATACACACCTTCAATGCCAAAGGAAATATCCTTTAGGAAACAATGTACGTAAATCCAAGCTAAAAAGATAGGACTCTTAGAAGCAAGGAAAAGATAGTTGTAATAGAGATATCTTGCAAAAATCAAAAGAGAATCATCTGGAGGAGGAGGAAAATATCTTTGCTCAAAGAAATCTACCTCAAAGAGGAGATTTTGAAAAAAAATAGCATCATAGAACAAAGGAATGAGAACAAGAATTCATACCTTCCTCTTATTGCTAAGAAAAAGTGATTCTTGATGAAGGATAACACACTTTTGACCCAAAGTGAGGGGTTTATTTATAATAGACATTAATTGCCAAGTGAAGAAGAGGTTGTACACAAGGATACACACCTCTTGCATAAGAGAGAATCCTTGAGAAAACAAGCCACTTCACACAAGGAATAACATCGTATCATAAGAAAATACCACCTAACATAGGAAAAGTGAAAAGGATAGGAAAAATCGATGCCCCCCAAGTATAGAGACAAAGAGAAGGATTACACAACCTCCAAAGAGAGATTATACATAAAATATGTAGCACTTCAAGAAAAAAAAAGGTCTTAAGCAAGGAACACACATGTAGTCACATGAAGGAATATTCAATGTGAGAAAAGACATCAAGATATGCAAAATGAAACTCAAAAGAAGAGGCAATCTTTGAAAGGAGATAATATTGAATACACCATCCTTGCCCCCCCAGAAAGGAGACAAAAATGAGTTATGTTGCTGCCCAAGTATGATTTGAAAATGAAGATGCATCACCACTCATGACAAAAAGCCCCCAATAAAGTTAAACTACTAATGTCATAGGGTGAGGAGAAACATAATAAGGTGAATGGAGCGCTAAGGCACTACCTCTTCACCAAGAAAAATTGCAAGATTAGTTGTAAGAGCTATGTGAGCTCGATCGTATTGGTCTTGAACAAATTCTTTAAAAGCTTTACAATTACCAAGAGAATGAGAATAACAATGATGAAAAACACCTTCTTCACTCTTATTGTTATATCTTATGAAAGGGAAAAAAAAAATTCTTATCATACTTCAATCTCCAAAAGATTCGTGTAGCTAATTTTTCTTGATCGTCAATAGGGGTAGGTCTTGTCTCTTGAGATGGAGGACAAGAGTGATAAAAGGAGAAGGATTTTTTTCTATTATTTTGAGATTTCCATCATAATGATTCCTTGTATTCCATTTTCAAAATCAAGACATTCATTTGCATGATGATCATTAGTAAATGATGATATGAGAAAAAAATATTATTTGAGGAAGAAGCACCTTTAGATGGATGATAGAGTTTACGTTTTTCAAAATACTCCTTAAGATTTTGAACTTTGTGGAGATCATCCATAGGTGAATGATGAGGATGTCCTAGCATTTTGTACTAGTTAGGGAAGGAGGGTTTATAGAGACTTTGATTCCTTGTTCATATTTTCCAAGTCCTTTTCCACTATAACCTTGTTTTGAGATTATATTATAACTACTCTTATAGGAATGTTTTAGTTGTGAAGAAGAAGAAACATTATTATGAATTCATTTAAAAAATTTAGTGTAAGGGCACATAGAAGAGTCAAAGGGAGAATTAGATAAAAAAAAGGGATATCCTCTGTTGGGAAATTTTATTTTCTAACATCATTATTCATGTCCTCTTCACTGGGTTGGGAAGGAGTGCCCTTATCATCCAAGGCTTTATCTTTGCTTAATGCTATGTGAGGAGATAGGTCATGAATAAAATGTGTAACATCATCTTCCCTACACATATTTTGACGGTTAAGATAAGCTCTAGGAGAATAAGGAGGATCTAGAGAGATTAATAAACCAACATTGTGACCTTGCCACCCTTGCACTAAAGTATGCATATGAGAAGAAGATGGTGTCATGTTTCTCTTCAATTCTTGCTCTGTATTAGGGAGATCATTGATAGGAGTATTGACTCTTTCCTCATTTACATATGATATCCTATGAGATGTACATGTTATTGTGAGGATTTAGTTAACACTAAGAGGGGGGTGGGGGGGGGGGTGAATGAGTGATAACAGTAAACTAAAATCTTTCACCAATCTGCAAAATACTTCACAAAATAGTTCATAACTAGTATCGGTAGCTGATTAAACAATCACTTAATGCAGATTCACCAAAACATTACCGATAGCAACTAAAGTGTTCATCATTAAGAAAATATAGTAAGGACAACAAATGTATAAATCAACAATCCATCCACAACATGAACATAAGGATTTTTCACATGGAAACCCAAATGGGAAAAACCATGGTGGGAATTGGTACCCACAAAATATTCACTCTTTCAGAATGCGCCCTTTTAGGAGCCTAGCCTAGTTAGGAGCTTTACAACAATGCTGGGTTAAAAGAAGACCCTGTTAGGAGTCACCTGGTAAAGGGATTTTACAACTTAGCTCTATTAGGAGCTTTACCCTGTTAGGAGTAACCTCGTTGGAGGATTTAAACCCAAATTAATGAGCCAATCAGTGAAGGGATTTACAAGATCAAGCGTGTTAGGACCTACCTGGTTAAGGAATTTTAATATTGCTATGAAAATTAATAAACAATAGATAAATGATATGGACTCAACACTTCATAGCTTGTTATTACAGATCCTTGTCATCTCCAATCTGCTTCTCTCACACATACATCTCAATTTGGTTTGACACACACACACTTCTCTGATCACTGACAAAATAAACCTTCTAAAACTCGACCTAAATAGACTTTATAATTAGGTCAGTTACATAAACCTAACCTACAATGAATCTACATCATAGATCATATCAGATTATTACAAATCATTACAGATCATCATACAGATCATTACAACAAATTACCAGACAATTACAGTGGTCGAATGATCATAACTCATCACTGCACATCGATCTGATAAGGTGTCAAACCCTTAACACATTCTTCTAAGCACTTCGTTGCTTCCCCATAAATTCCATCCTTGTATGTACCAAAACAACATCTTATCTATTTGCACAGATTTTGACATGTCATCATCAACTTATGAAGATGAAAATAATTGCCACCAAACCATAAAACATCACCGGTCAAAGGATCTTGTTACTGGTTCTCAAACCCTAGCTAATTATACAACAATCAATTACAAACATGACTTCTGGTTCTCCAAACATGATGTGGTTCATGTCATAGACTCATTATGATGTTGTAAGAATAGATTCGAAACCACAACACCTAACTCAACATAGATCACTACTGCAACCATCTCCTTCTTTGTTCCTACTTACAGGTTCATTGTCACTTAGCAATTTCTCTTTCCAACTCAATCCAATTCAATCCATTACCGGTTAGACTTAACCAGTAGAGTTAGATGGCATACCAAGCATAAACAAACATGGACAAATATGGTTGCCATTAATGACAACACAAATAACTGATCATCAAGCATCATATCATAAATATATCATCACCAACAATCATTTAATATATCATCACCAACAATCATTTAATACATCATCACCAACAGTCCTTTACCAGTACACCATCATCTCCATCAGGTATGCCAACATGCCAACATTCTCCCCCTTTGGCATTGATGGAAACACCAAAAACTACAAAACAAAATCTCATCATGAAACTTGTTATGTCTATTGTAAATCATTGTCCAGTCATCAATTCTTCTCCTTTGTTCTTTATTGCTCTTCTCCCCCTTTGACAAAAATGCTAAAGGTGCAAAGGCATCTTCTATCATCATCTCAGCTGCTCCCCTTGAGGAGTAGCCCACTTCTCATCAATCCATAGTGAAAGATATTCAATGAGTCCACTGGATTGATGCTTTCACATCTTCTTAGTTGACCTTGGATAGGGGTATAACCCTTAACTTACCTCTGAGATATTCAAAGGTAGCCTTAGGTAATGGCTTAGTGAAACTATCTGCCAACTTCTCTTTACTTGATACATGCTCCAATCTCATTTTCTTTTCCTGCACCCTTTCTCTTAGAAAGTGATACTTCAACTCAATATGTTTAGTCCTAGCATGCAATGCCGGTTTCTTAGAAATGTTTATAGCACTAGTGTTATCACAATTTATGATCACCGATTCTGTCATATCTTACTTGAAACCTTCCAAGACATGTATCATCCATATAGCTTGTGTACAATTCATTGATGTAGTCACATATTCTTGTTCAACTGTAGACTGAGATATACAAGTTTGTTTCTTACTGGTCAAAGCTACCAGTCTACCACCTAGAAATAATGCACCACCAGTTGTTCTCTTCCGATCATCTACATTCCCTGCGCAATCAACATCAATGAATACCGACAAAGAAAAATTGCCTCTGTATGGATACCATAATCCATAATCATATGTCCTTCTAAGATATCTGAATATCCTCTTCATTGTTGTCATATGTGTCTCCTTAGGGCTATTTTGAAATCTTGCTACTAAACCAACTGCATGGGCAATATCTGGTCTGATATGAACAACATAATGCAATTTGCCAATCATGGACCTATATTCCTTCTCATCCACTGAGGATGAATTATCTTCTTTTGACAATATGCAACTAGTAATCATAGGTGTTCCAATTGGTTTATAGTCTTCTATTCCAAAGGTCTTTAACACTTCCTTCACATACTTGTACTAACTGAAAAAAATACCACCTTTCAGCTGTTGGACTTGCAAACCAATTAAATTTTTTATCTCACCTATAAGAGACATCTCAAATTATTTCTTCATCTCATCTGCAAAAGTCATACTCATATCATCATTTCATCCAAATATGATGTCATCAACAAATACTTTTGCAATCAACATCTTGTCTCCTTCAGTCTTCAAATAAATATTCTTGTCCTCACTAGTTCTTTGAAATCCTATCTTTATCAGATGTGCGTGAAGTCTTTCAAACCATGTCCTCGGTGCTTGCTTCAATCCATATAATGTCTTATGTAGTTTGCATACCATATCCTTATCTTCTGATAATGCAAACCCATCCGGTTGTTCAATATACACCTCTTCTTCAAGAATACCATTCAAAAATGTTGACTTTACATCCATTTGATAGACTTTAAAACCTTTAAAAGCTACAAATGCAAGTAGCATTATAAATCCTTCAAGCCTAGAAACAGGTGCAAATGTCTCTCCATAATCTTCACCTTCTTCTTGCGCATACCCTTTTCAAACTAGTCTTGCCTTGTTTCTAACAACTTCTCCATATTCATTCAGCTTGTTTCTAAATACCCATTTGTACCAATTACATTTTTATCATCAGGTCTAGGAACAAGTGACCAAGTGTTATTTTTCTCGATCTAATCAAGTTCTTCATTCATTGCATTTAACCAATCATCATACTTAAGATCTTCTTTAAGTTTCTTCGGTTCAACTATAGAAATCAGACAAGAGCTTTCTCTGATTTTCCTTCTAGTTTGTACTCCAACATTCTTGTCACCTATTATCTGGTCTTCAGAATGATTTAACCTTACATACCTAGGTATAACTTGTTCAAGTGCAATAACCTCTTCTTGTTCTTTATCTTCTTCATCTACTGGTTGAGCATCTTCATCTACACTGTTCTACTCAACATCTTTCTGCAGTCCCAGTTCAATAAACACAAGTTTTTGTTCATCATCTATTGGATAAGATTTGTTGGTATCATCAGGTTCATCAAAGTACTCATCAACTTTTACATTCACATTATCCACAATCTTCTTTGTCCTTTTTTTGTAACACTTGAAAGCTTTTCTCTTAGTTGAGTACCCAAGAAATGTTCCTTCATCACTCTTAGCATCAAATTTACTAGTGTAATCATCTCTTTTTATAAAACATCTGCTGCCAAAAACTTTGAAATAACTGACATTAGGAGTTTTACCATACCATAACTCATAAGGTGTTTTATCATTACCTTTCTTAACAAGTACCTGGTTCAATGTGTAAAAAACAGTACTGACTGCTTCTCTCCAAAACATCTTAGGTACATCTCCCTGTATCAACATAGTCCTTGCTGCTTCAACAATGGTTTTGTTTCTCCTTTCTGCAATTCCATTATGCTATGATGTCCTTGGAGAAGATAACTGCCTCTTTATTCCATTTTCATCACAATATCTCACAAACTCATCTAATGTAAACTCTCCACCCCAGTCAGATCTCAGGCACTTAATATTCTTACTGGTTTCCTTTTCTACTAAGGCCTTGAATGCCTTGAGCTTGCTGAAAGCTACTGACCTTTCCTTCAGAAAAGTAACCCACAACATTCTAGAAAAATCTTCAATAAATATCATGAATTAATTGTCACCATAAACACTTCTAGTCCTCATAGGACCACATAAGTCACTGTGCACCAAATCTAGAATATGCTCAGAAGAAAAAGATTTTCTCTTAAAAGAAGGTGTAGTCATCTTACCCAACTGACATTTTTTACACAATACATTGTCTGGTTTATCAAGTTGTGGCATACCTCTCACCATACTAGATTTGCTGACCTTAATCACATTATCAAAGTTCACATGACAAAACCTTCTATTCCATATATCTTAGAAACAAAACAACCGTTCACATTAGCATTCAGATGGAATAAGTTACCTTTAGTTTTCTTACCAATAGCAATTAATTCTTCTTTGTATCCTAAGATCCTACACACTCCACTCTTAAACTCAAGATGATAACCTTTTTCATTCAACTGACCAACACTCAACAAGTTATGTTCTAAACCTTCAACCCAAAATACATCATCAAAATTACTTGTACCATTCAAAGATATAGAACCTTTACCTTTAACCATACAAGGTGAATTGTTTCCAAATCTTACTATACCACCATCAAATTCTTCAAGAGAAATGAACTTGTTCTTATCACTGGTCATGTGGTGTGAGCAACCACTACCAATAATCCATTCATCACAGTTGTCAATGTGAGATACTAAAGCCTTCTTATCAAACAAATCTTCCTTAATAGCAACAAAAACAATTTCCTCATTGCCTTCATCCTCAGATTCTTCATCAATGATTCCTTCATCAACTACAACATAGCACTATTTCTTTCATTTTCCCTTATATTTTCTAAACTTTTCCTTTTGATCATTATTAGGATAGTGTGCAACAATATGTCCTATCTTGTTAGAAGAGAAACATTTGAGAGGAAACTTACCTTTGTACTTACCAGTGCCTCTGGGAAGTCTTTTAGCCAATAGAGCTTCAAACTCCATTAGATTACCTTCATCTTCCACATTAGCTTTACTACCACCAAGATGACTTGACCTACATTCATGACTTTGACAAACATCTTTTCCTTTTCTCACTGGTGCACTAGATACAAATGCTTTAAAAGAAGATTTTGTCTTAGGTACACTATTATCAAAACTATTTAACTCAAAAGCAGTGAGATTACCAATCAAAGAATCAACAATAACCTTATCCTTAATAACTGACCTCAACTCTTGAATAGAAGACACTCTAATGGCATAGGTGGGTAATAGAGTTATAAGCATCTTACTCACAACAGTATCTTCTTCTATAGTACCACCAACACTTTTAATTGCACTGACAACTTGATCTGAATTATTTTGTCAATTCAGAGGATAATACCCAAAGTAGAATTTGTGATATTGTAAACACATAATAAATCATATAAAATTTTATTTCATTGAAAATATGTAAGAACCATACACTTTTTGGCAAACTCTGTGAAAGAGAGTTGTGTTCCCTTGAATCTATCCAATTTGGGCAAACTCTGTAAAAGAGAGTTGTATTCCTAGAATCTATCCAATTTGGAAAAACTCTGTAAAAGAGAGTTGTATGCCTAAGCCTGTACAATTTAGGCAATCTTGTAAAGGAGCGTATGCCTATGGACTTCATGAGAGCTGATACAAATCGGCTAACTCAGTAGATGAGATGCATGTCATAGCTTTGCAAATTTGTCCTAAGATTTGTATGCCTATAACTCTCCAACTCCTTGCAATTGGATTCGAATTGGGCTTATTTATAAGCTTTCAAAGAAGCTGAACAACCACCACATTTATGTCCTCATCGGAAGTTGAAAAGACAATCTAGTATTGAAAGGTTATTACATTTATATGAGGACAAAAATTAATTAAAGATTAAAATATTTAATACTTTGACTTATTTCTGATCACAACTTCTTTAATACTCTATCCATACTGAGTAATGCTTTCTCCTTCCGTCATTCTTATATCATCAAACTTTCCTCTAAGACTCTCTTCTTTAGCCTTTTGAACATGCTTATCACCACCATAGATTAATTCTAACTTCTCCCAAACTTCAAAAGCAGTCTCTAAACCATGGACATCAATATATTCAATATTAGAAAGTGTACTTACTATGGCTTCTAGTGCTTGAATTTTTTATTGCTGCTCTTTCAACTGATCTACAGTTAGAGGACCGGTAGGAGGCACATACTGAGTAATAACATGCTGCTAGAACTGAGCACCCATACTTTTGATGTAAATCTTTATTCTAGATCACTCCATATCTGATAGTTGTCCTTAGTGAATTTGGGACCCTCCATCTTCATCATCTTCATCAGATCTTTTCCTCAAGTGGTTAAGCTTTTGCGCAAAGAGGACCTAATGCTCTGATACCAATTGTTATTGTGAGGATTTGGTTAACACTGAGACGGGGGGGGGGGGGGGGGGGTGAATCAGTGATAACAGTAAACTGTAATCTTTCACCAATCTACAAAATACTTCACAAAATAGTTCATAACTAGTACCGGTAGCTGATCAAACAATCAATTAACGTAGATTCACCAAAACATTATCGGTAGAAACTTAAGTGTTCATCATTAAGAAAATATAGTAAAGACATCAAATGCATAACTCAAAAATCCATCCACAACATGAACACAAGGATTTTTCATGTGGAAACCCAAATGGGAAAAACCACGATGGGAATTGGTTCCCACAAAATATGCACTCTTTCAGAATGTGCCCTATTAGGAGCCTAGCCCGGTTAGGAGATTTACAAAAATGCCCAGTTAAAAGAAGACCTTGTTAGGAGTCACCCAATCTAAACTCGCTGAAGGATTTAAACCCAAATTAATGAGCCACCTGGTGAAGGGATTTACAAGATCAGGCCTGTTAGGACCTACTTGGTTAAGGGATTTTAATGTTGTGGCAACTGTTAGGAAACAACATATAAATGATCTGGACTCAACACTTCATAGCTTGATATTACAGATCCTTATCAACTACAATTTACTTCTCTCATGCAAACATCTCAATCTGGTTCGACACACACACACTTCTCTGATCATCGACACAATAAACCTTCTAAAATTCGACCTAAATAGACTTTACAATTAGGTCGATTACATAACCCTAACCTACAATGAATCTACATCATAGATCATATCAGATCATTACAAATCATTACAAATCAACATATAGATTATTACAACAAATTACAAGACAATTACAACCGTTGAATGATCATAACTCATCACCGAGTGAGCTCACAATAATGGTTCCCACTTTTTCACCACTTTTGACACTAGATGAACATTTTTAAAATAATCTTCAACTTCCGAGAACTATAACTTTTAAACTATTAAAAATTTGAAGATGATGTAAATTAGTGATTTGTAGCATTTTGTTTGCAGATTCTATATATTTTTTTTTTCAAAATTTTTTGAAGGATTTTTTTTTAATTTTTCCATCTCCCTCGAAAAGTAGTTTTTTACAACAAACTACATTTTTAAAGAGTGATGTGCCTCCCGAAACGTATAATTTTTTTTCTATAAATGATAAAAACTCAATTCTTTTGAATTTTGGTTTGTAACATCAATATCCAGGGCTTGCAGTTGGTTTGATAGTCGTATGTTGAATATTTTTCATTTTATTAAGTTTTGTAGTCTGACTAGTCATAATTCAGACATAGGTTTAAGTTTGAACACATAACTTGTTCTGTATATATCGAAATTCAATTTTATTTTTTTTGTTAGAAAGAAGACATCAATACTTGGGGCATAGATATTTTTCAGATTTTTTTGAATTAGTTTCCTACTTTTTCCAATGCGTTGAACAAAGAAGTTCATGTTCAGTGAAAAACCAATATTCCATAAAATTAAAAAAAACAAGAACATAATAAATTCACAATGTAATAAAATTATACTCGTTGAAAAGCTTGCTCCAAGTAATACCATCTAATATTTTTGGGTTATCAAGATTATTTCATTTGTGCCTTGAACCAGAGGTCCGAAGGCAAAAATTCCTCAAAACTCTAAATATTTTTGGGATAGACCTCTAACAAGAGGGTTCGAATGAACACTGGTTTGAGCGAAGGGGGGTCCACTCATAGGGTTCGAGGAGAGCCCCCTTCGCTCAAACCCTTAGGAAAAATTATGACACGTATATTTATGTAATGACTAGGTTCGAACAAACCCAACCTTTTCTAACTGTCGATGTTTGTTCGAACCCTGGCCAACTCAATTTTTTTTTTTTTTACATTTTAGTAGAGTTGTATAAATATACATAATTTTTTTCATTTTTTAACACACAAATGATTAAAACAATTTGTATTTTTTGGGTGAAAGAAGACATTTGAAAATTATTTTGAGGGCAATAATTTGAAGATATTTGAAGGTTTTTTTAAAAGCATGGGGAACAAGAAGAGAAGGAAAAATAAGACTTCAAGGAATTATTCTCCCGAAACGAAACAAAGATATCGAGAACAATGAAGGCAAAGATATCATGATGCAAGTATGTATTTTTATTTTTATTTCTATTTAATTTTATATGTATTACGTACTAAAAATTATATTTATTTGTTAGTATTAGTTAAATATTTTTTATCTAATATTTTTATTGAAAATTAATTTAAATAATGTTAATTAAATTAATTTAATTTAAATAATAATTCTATCTTAATTAATTCTCAATGATGTTATTTTTATTAAATTAATTGGAAATAGTAAGATTAAAAATAATCTCATTTTAATTAACACGCTGTTGATTATAGCCACTCGAACGGATGCCCTTACTAGACACCTTTTGTGTTAGAAGCCAAAAACATTCTAGTTGTTGATGCAGGAGGTTGGACCTCTAAAGCGACTCACATTCTTATGGTTCTTAGTAGAGATACAAAGTTCACCACATGGAGTTTTTCATGGAGACTGGTGCTTGGCTGCCCTGGAGAAATGAGTGTCGTGGAGGGGAGTCAGTGGGCTCAAGCACCTAAGTATCCACTCTGAATTACGTAACTCGGGGTAACCCCCCAAGTGAGATTCAACAACTACTATCTCGTCCAGCCCTAGGATTTGTGCTTGCATGATCAAAACAATCAAACACTTTCAAACAAACAAACATTGTGTCTTCTTTGTTTTCAAGTGTATGCAAAAAAATTTCACATTATACTTGAGTCCCCTTAAAACCTATATTATGTGATACTAGGACCTATTATGTGATATTAAGACCTATTATCTATGATAATACCTATCTTAAATATGACATAATAGAACCTATTATGACATAATAGGTCTTATTGTGACTTAATAACATGATCACGTATGCAATTTAAACATTTCACATTATATACTTGAGTCTGGGCCTTAAGAGGTCTATACTTATGATATATTAGGGCCTATTATGTACATGTGATAAATTAATGACCTATTATCACATAATTTAGGTCCTAATATCACATACATAATAGGTCCTAATATTTGCATAATATAGGTCTTAAGGGGAGTCAAGTATAATGTGAAATGCTTTTGCATATGTGGTCTTGTATTAAGTCATAAAATAAATAAGACCTATTATGTCATAATTTAGGTTCTAACTTATATCATATTTAAGACAGGTACTTAATTTCATGTGATAGGTCCTTTAATATCACATATTATATCTGTCTTAAGGGGAGTCAAGTATATTAATTTGAAATATTTTTGCATACGTGGTCATATTAAGTAATAATAAGGCCTATTATGTGATATTAGGACTTATTATGTGATTATAGGTCTTAAATGTGACATAAATTTAGAACCTATTATGTCATAATAGGTTCTATTTATATGACTTCACGTATGCAAAAATATTTCACATTATACTCAAAAGTCCCCTTAAGACCTATATTATGTAGATCATATTAGGACCTATTACATGTGATATTAGGAGGTCTATTATGCAATAATAGGTCTTAAATACATGACATTATGACATAATTTTTAAACGTCTTACTAAATGTCTTGAACATTTGGTTTCAAATTAAACTTGGAATTTCATTACATTTAAAATATTCTCTGTCATCTTAAATTATGTGCAGAATGAGCTCAAGAAGAAGGGAGTTCTGAAGCGGGAGTCAAGGCAAATGAACCTGTTGAAGAACACAATATAGTTGATGAACATAGAGAGGAGCTTGCCCAAGTTGAACCAATGGAGGTTGAAGGAGAGGGGTTAGGATCCTTACCTCCTACCACTGGTATGGATGAGCATATTGTGGATCTAGCTAAACAGGTGAAGAGAAATATTTCTTATAAAAATTTAGATCATTTACTTGAAATGGATGTGGATGAGTTGAAATGTCTTAGTGAATAACCTAGACATACTAAAAGGAGGTCAATTAATAAAAGTGCAAAAGAAATAATGTCTCATTTCTACAATCTTGATACTACACTAGAGAAAGCTCAATTGTTATCAGTTGTACTTACTTGTAAAGACTTAATAGATCCACTGAAATTGTTGGGTATAGATACAACAAGTCAAAAGAGGAAAACTTCTCAACTACAAAAATCTATTGTTGATAATGTTATGAAAGGTTTGGTGAACATTGGTAAAAAATCTCGAACAGTAGATAAGACCATTTCAAGAAGAGTGATGTTGACATCTTTAGTAAATGAAAGATTGCCTCAAAAAAGAAAAATCTCTTCACTATCATCTAAGTTTTGTTTTAGTAGAAGGACAATATCAAAATATGTTAAAAGGAGAAAGAGTTTGGATGATACTACCTCAGAAGGGAATTGGACAATTATGTGTAGAGCTCCTTGTTCTGATAGAATTGAAGATTGCTAGGAACTTTGTGACAAGTTTTTGGAATGATAATACTCGTCCTTCATCAAACAGTAGAGATGTTATCAAGAAAAGGATTGGCCCTGATTGTTATGATATCCATGTAAAACATTGGATAGACACAAAAAAACATGAATTGTATGTGTTGTTTACTAAAACAAACCTTCATATAAAGATTAGACAAACCATGTTTGAACGATTAAGGCCATATTATGTGAAGGTAAACAAAATTTTTGAAACTTTATGGAAAATTTTCGTAAGTTGATAAAACCATGCATATGCCATGGTTTTTCGCCAAGTGGCAAGCATAACAATTTAAAATATTAAGAGATACTTTCCCACTTGGAACTATTCTACCCATAGTGGACTTTGCAAAAAATTACTCTTTTGCACATCAAAAACAGATTCAATCATAGTATTACTTTTCAAAGCAAATCACTATTTTGGTGCATGTATGTTATCGACATGCATAGATGGATTTGGATGGTGTTGATAGTACATTTGAAAATCGTTTCATTAAGAAAGAAGTGAGAGTACCACTTCTATATCAGTGATGATAAGGAACATGACACATTTTTTGTACAACATTGTTTTAAGATTTTTTTTTAATATTTGAAAGAGAGAGGCATAACAATAGTTAAACATTTTGTTTGGTTTGATGGATGTGCGACACAATTCAAATCTTTGAGGCCATTTTATGCACTATATAGTAATAATCGAAATGACAAAATACTACATGTTTGGATTTTTTTTGAGAGTGGTCATGGAAAGGGTGAACATGATGGTGCATGAGCTTGTATCAAACGTGCTCTAAGAAAGCATCAAATAAATTACACAGGAGATCGTATAGACGATGCACATGATGTTGTTGAATGGTGTAAGAAACACTTTGAGAAACCTAATTATCCTACTGAATCATCATCGAGAACATACAGACCCATTCCATATAGAGTGTTTTTGGAGATAACTAGTACGTGTTCTCTTTTAGTGTTTTATTTAAATTTTTAAAAAAAATTTAAAAATGTTCCTAGTTCAAATGTTTTAATTTAACAACTCGATATATATGTATGTTCATGTACACATGTACATTTTGCAAATGTGGATAGAAGATCAATGCATGGATGCAAGATCATGGAGAGGACAAGATCTTTGCATTGTGTCATGAGTACAGATAATCGCCCATGGACATTATACACTAGGGATTATTCATGTTTTTGTTCTGATTGCATTTTGGAAAACTATGTTGAATGCAAGAACCAAGAGCTTGGATATGTTATTGAATGGAAATTAGTGCCTCTAGATGTTTCTGACACATACGAGGATTCAAATGAGGACATACATATATATAGACGTACACATATATATTTATTTCCTTAAAAAATGTTGCATACATGTAAATAAATTATATATAAGTTTTAAATTGAGTACATGATGTTTAAAATTTATTTAACTTGTTTCAAATTGTAGGAGATATTTTTGCAATCATAGTAGAAGATGGAAATATAGAAGGTGTTAGTTACTATTTATTGTGTTGCACAGAAGAGAGAAATAAGTTAACAAAATCTGAAATGAGCGATGTAATGTCCTTTCCCACAAGTTTGAATTGATTCAATCTACGTTTAAATTGTTTTAAATAAATTTATTTTAAACATGCACACATCTGCAAATGTTTTCATTTTTATATGTACACAGGTTGCTTACTTGCAAATTTTTAATTTCTCGTTTCTTATATACATGTACATGTAGGCTCAGTTGTAGTGCAAGGGACATATTTCAAACAAGTTAAAATTGTTCCACATGGGATTCATTCCACTGAATACCAATTTGACAACAAGGTATATCAGTATAGCCACTTGGTCATTGTTGTTGGCCTAATTCTTCAAACAGTTCCATGTCATGAGTTGTCTCAAAAGTGGAGACTAGATAGTGAAGATTATGACAAAATATTAAGTGTTATTGAAGAGCGTTCTGAACCACTTGATGTGGTATGAACTATCTAGTAAACCAAAGTGCATGTGGTTCAACCCATGAATTGAATTAATACTTGATAAATTAGAACTTAACTTGTTTTGAAACTTGGATAAATATTTGAATTTAATATTTGATCTCTCTCTCTCTCTCTCTCTCTCTCTATATATATATATATATATGTGTGTGTGTGTGTGTGTCTTGTGTAGACCATATATTGTTTAGTTAAATATGAAATTTTCAATTATATTAAATTAGGATGTATGAAGTTAATTTGTATGTATGTTAAATAATAATTACATGCACGTATGTAAAGTAAATTGGGACATGTGGATGAGTTGAAAATGTGTTAAGGCCCGATGTATGCAGTTGATTAGGATGTATAGTCTATCTAATTCTAAATGCATGTATGCATATGTAATTTGTAAGTTGTTAAAATAATTTTAAAGCATGTATGTAAAGTAAATTAGGACATGTATTTATTTAATTAAAAATGCACATGCACGTAAATTTAATTAAAAATACATATTTAAATTATAATGTACATGTGTAAATTTATATTAAATTAGAACACGTGTGTAATAATTGAAGAGCGATTTGAACCACTAAGTGATGTGTTGTGGACTATTTAACTTGTATGTACCTAGAAGTACACGGTGTGAACTATTTAGTACACCTAGAATTTAAATTAATTGAATATGTTCATTAACTTTAGTTTGTTCATTTGATATGAACAAGTGTGATTTTTATATTGTTTATGGCTTGCACAGTGGAGTGGATATATATTGTTCACAAATTCTTTTAAATTAATACATATCTATTGTATACATGTTACATGTAGTAAAATTTAAAATTTAAAATTTAAATTATAAACATATCAATCTTTTTTTAATCTATCTACATGTACATGTAAATTCAGTCACAGATATATATAAATTTGAAAGTTTTAGAGAACATGTGCATTCAATTATATATATTTAAAGTGTGTAAGTAATCTAACATGTGTGCATTCAATCATATATAATTATTTGAATACAAATGATGCGATATATTTAATCCAGGATCAAATATACAAACTATACATATATAAAGTATAATCTAACCATACATGCACATGATATATGTAATCCATTCCATCAAACACAAACTGTATAAAGTACATAATCTAACATACATGCATGAAATATATAATTTGATCAAACACAAATTGTATAAAGTATAATCTAGTCTAAACTTCATACATGCATGAATATATAATATGAAAGTCTAAAATGTACATGTATATATAAAAAGATAAACAAATGAGCTATAAAGTCCAGCAAATCAACATGCATCATGTCAGCCACGAATATAGTGACCATCTAAGGGAGAGTCCTGGTGAGAGTCTGGATGTCCAATAGACCCCTGTAAAAGTAGAATTTATTTAAATATTAAATATAGATCTCTAGACACATGTAAATCAAATCTAACTAGAGTTAAATTAAAATTAAAATATAAATTGTAATGCACATACATACATGTACATATATACAAAAAACCATAACTAACATGTCCACTAACAACATTCAAAGAATCTCTCCTATGCACACGCTCAGAGCTCAAGCTAGGAGTGACATGAGCTAACTGTTATACATATACATATATATATATATGTATGTATTTAAGGATTAGTCCAAGATCAATTTAAATGATACAAATTAACTTAGAACTATTATTTATTAAATGATCTACATATAGATTTATCATACATTACAACATATACATGTCTTGTAAAAATTTAAACGCACATGTATGTACATACCTGTGTATCAGGAGTAGGCTATATAGTCTTATCATGTCCTATGATCATATCAACCACATCACTCATGCCTTCATATCTCTCTCTGGCTGTACGTATGACTGAGGAGTGTAAGGGGCTCACTAGATGACTAGGTATCATGCATGAAGTGTCTGACTATAGTAGAATATCCATAAACCCAGTATGGCTCAAACCTCATAGCTTCTCCTCAAATGAATCCAAGTCCTCATCTTTGATATGGACCTAATAAACTCATATCTCCTCCTTTGCAGTAACACAATGATCTATAGGTGGGTCAGTACCTAGAGCATGCGTAGAGTGATGAGAATGTTGTGACTGCCTTGGGGTATGCGTCGATGCAACGGTAGCCTACCCATCTCTAAGAATATCCTCTCTAATAGCAGCCAATGGTATCCCAAGTTGAGATGAAATAAAATGGTAAGAATGTAGCAGGTCCTTGGCTAAATATTGCGACATCTGTACATGTCTACTACCTCCGACTATAGTTGCTACCTCATCTAGGGAGGGGATGCCACTAATAATATACTAATCATCTAAATTTGAATCCACCCCGTGACTAGAAGATGCATGATCTGTGGATGATCTCGAACGTGGTTGGCTCATCATATATCTGCCTAGCCTGTCAGATAATATGGTGGTTGCTACTAATGCAATCTGTCCAATCCTATCAATTGCTTCTCTTTGAGAAGCAATCACAACATGATCCGCTATGGGGTGAGGTGTAGTACACCTGCCCTAATCAATTTCTAATCTCGGTTTAACCTTGGTTAGTTTATCATGATATAATGATTATAGTCAGATGTTTTTATTAAGTGCATACTTGTTAATGTGGGTTTTGCACCATTTCATATGCAAGTTGATTAGTTTCCCTATTTCATGTTATTATTTCAAGCTAACACTTTCATTAAATTTATATATGTATGCATGCATGACTCTTGGATGTAGGAGATTTCAGGTACAGTGCCGCATGGGTGCAAGGTTCGTCTTCACCTAAATTTGCAGGTTTGAGTGTACCTCTTTAATCCTTAGAGTTGGATTAGGTGGTTGGGAGTTTCTCATTTGACCATAGTTGTGCTCAAGTGAGCTTCATCAGTCGTCGTCGGTATTCCCTTTTGGTTGGGTTTGCGAGTCGTCTGTCTGATTGATTTTCTCGATTTGCGTGTTTGGTGTGTATGGTTAAATTGAGCAATTAGTCCTTAGTATTTAATGTGATCAAATATGTGTTTGTGCATTAAAGATTAATGGATTAGATTAAACAGGGTTTCTTTATGCGATTATTGTTAATTTGAATTGCTCGATTTTAAATTGGGAGCAAGTTCAATTAGATGGTTGATTTTAATGATTAAATTTGTTATGTTTATGCTTATGAAAAGAAAGATTTAAATTTAATTGAAATAGAATTAATTTTATCTTCTTGGCATTTTGGAAGTGGAAAGGTTAAATTCATTTATTAAAAAAAAAATCAATTTTAAATTGAAAAGCAATTTAATTTATTGATATAGTTGGAAAAGAATTATTTTGAGAATTATTTTAAATAAAAATTTTTATTCCAAAAATAAATTTTTGGTCAAAATTCTCCCATATAACCTAGACTTTTGGAAAATATGGGGGATTGAAATTTTTGGGGGTTTTGGGAGGAAGAAGGTTTTTGGAGTTAGGTTGGGCTCTCCTTCAATTCTCTTCCAGGAATGTGTATGGAGGTAGGGAGTACCTTATTTGTCTTCCTTGTTGCCATAGAAATGGTCTGTGGTTGGAAGAAAAATGCTTGGTGTTAAGAACCAATCTTTTAAATTGATTTTAGATTTAATTTGGATTTGTGGTTTTAGAACTATGCTTATTAGCTTGTGTTCTTCAAGAAAAATAATATGGTTGAATCATTGTGATGAAAATGGTCCCTTTGTACCCAAATATGGGTTTTTGTTGAAAATTTATTTGCGGTATTTGATATTCCTCAATTTATATTGGGTATTTGAAGCCCTTTGTGTTTGAAAGGAAGTATATCCATTAAAAAAAAATATATGAAACCAAAACATATTCCATATCAAACCGATTTTCTTGTAAATCGAAATTCTTTATTTTCAAATTGATTTTGTTTAAAAAAAAAAAAATTGGGATTTTAGTTGTTTTAAATATATATATATATATATATATATAAAATTATGGTTTTGGGGCTGGAGGACGGAGAGCAGAGCTCCACCCGCCTCCTCCCCCCGTGCAGGCCGCAGCCGGTGGTGGCCACAAGGAGCGGCAACCCCGCAGTGGCCGCAGGGCGCTGCGTCCCCCATGAGGGAGTCGTAGGTCCTGCGCCCACCACGGCAGCGGCGGCGCAGCTAGGGCACGGTTGACCCTAACCCCCGTGAAAGGGGGGGTGGGCCCGACTCCCCTTTTTGCCCCCTCATTTTTTTATAGTTTTTAAAAATGTTTTTTTAATATTTTTTTTTTATTTTAAAAAAAATATATATTGACATTTAATATTATTAAATTTATATTTTAAGTTAAGTTTTTAATTAAGTTTAAATATGACATTTAATTAATAAACTATAATTATTTGTAATTAATTAATTGTATAAAAGGTAATATACATTAATTAATTTTCAAGTTGTATTTTATTAATGATGCATATTTTTTTTTAATTAGATACTTAGTTTGTTATTTGGTTGTTATTAATTGTATATATATTTTATTAACCGTGGATTAATAAATACATATATTAATTAATAGTTCATTTGGTATTTTTCCTATATGCACAAGGAGATAATTTGTTAATTAGAGGATGAATTTTCTATATTTGGTTTCCATAAATAAATATATATTTCCTTGATCCATATAGCTTAACTTGGTTCTGAAAAGATGAATTTGGAGGATTTATTTTGAACCAGTATGACAATGATGTTTTAATTGAAGATTAAATATCATGTATAGTCGGTTAATGGTTGTTTAATTATACTTATGTGGAAATTTTTTTTAAGTACTCATTATGGCGTATTTATGTATGTTCGATGCAATGAACCTTAGAGAGTTAGAAAACCAAGAACAACCTATACCTAGACGAGGTGGATAACTGCAATCTAACTTAGATCATTTAGAAAACTGGATCGACATTTAAATGTTTAAATCAATATGGAAAAATATTGTCTTTTCCGGTTATTGCCTATGCGAGTTTAATTTCTGTATTCGCTTTTGCTTATGTAATGGCAAGCTTTGACTTGCTTGATTAGACCCTGTCATATGGTTGATTTGGGTACCTGTTCCAGTCCTTGGTCTCGAGTATGATTGTTGTTTTGTAGGTGTGTCGTAATTGGTCATAACCTTTATGCGGGTGTCAAATGATGATTTGTGGTTGACCATAGTTGGTTAGGTCTCTAGTTAGAGTACCATCAATAAGTGTACCACTTTTGAGTCATGTTTGAGCAAATGGTTGTTCCCTCTAGTTTGAACTCCGTTCGTCTAACCATGTGTATGTCTTGGTTTTGAGTTCGTCTGAGTATAGTCTAGTGTCGTATGGGAAAGTGGCTTTTGATTGGGGGCCGCACCCAAAGTGGCTGCTAGGCAACCCATCGAAAGTAAGTCTAATAAGTGATAACCTAACAGTAGATTAGAATGTTAATCTCTAAGTAAGATAAATGTGCCTCACACATGGGACGAGTGCTAACACAGACTCGGCATGCTGTGAGAAGGCCTGAAATGGCAAACCATCATCCTTGTCTTCACGAAAGATTGTGTGGGTCCACATGAGGCTTGGATGGGCTAGAGGTTCGGATTAGGTTGCCAAGGTAACCCAATGTATGGGGCCAAAACCTATGAAGACCTGCCAGGGTAGCCATACCAAGTTGTGTGATGACACTTGTCCCTACGTTCGCTAGTGTGTGTTGATGTATGGTCTTGTTAGGAGCACTTTTGTGGAGTTGTCTTGTTGCTTATGCCCTTGTGAGTACTTGGTTTCATGTTAGACCTTGGGTGGTGATGACTCAATTTTGTGGATGTTCTAATGGACCTTTGTATTAGCTTCAATTATGTTCAGTTGGATCCTTTCCTTTTAGGGATCGTTTATGTATTTATTGGCCAATGTATATTGGTTATGTTCGCCTTGATGGCAGGATTGTAAATTATGAGAACCTTATGTATTATGAACTTTATCTCTTATCAGAGGGGTCTTGCAGTTGAGCAGACCCAGAGATGTAGCCCTTTAGGGGTGAACTCCGAGACCATCTTGGTGTTATGTGATTCTTATTCTCTTATGTTTCATGCTTAGTGTTATCATGTATGAATGGCTTTTTGATAGAATGTATAAGTGGATAAGATGGAATTAATTTTAAATGCATGTATGCAATCCTCTCTTGAATGCAGTAAATTGGAATATGAAAGAATGTAGCTTAGGATAATGGATTATATTCTATCATTGTTAAGGAAATTAAGTGTGTATGGAAATATCTCATATGTTTATGATGAAATTCTAGTGTGTTAGAATATTAGATGAATGGCTTATATTTTAATAAAAAGCTTGAATGTAGGAAATGAATAGATCTTAATGGATGAACCTTATCTTGTGAATTATATTTCCATCTTTTGAAAGAAATCATCCTTGTTTAAGAATTATCTCGTTATAAGATAATCAGCTTATTGGATTTAATCATGTGAGTTAAGTTAAATGTGTAATTTAAGTAATCACGTTGGGAAACTCTTTAGGTGTTAGTTGATATCTTCTGCTGTGTAATCTGAACTTTGATATCTTGTTGTATCATTATGTTGTGTTTAACTTTAAAAAAATAAAATTATTGCACTCTATTTTTGTGTTTTGGCTTAATCCCTTCGGGGTTTCCTGGCAGGGCATTACATTTGGTATCAGAGCCCATGTTGCAAACACTGGGATCTCTGGTGTCACATGTGCCCTCTATTGGTGCGAGGTGTATCAACCTTATGTGTATGCTTTTCCTCCTTTTGTATGTGTGTGATTGAGCAAACCTTAACTTATGTGTAACGCATGTGTTCACACCTTGTTTTCACCTTCTAGATGTTGGTGTTTTGAGTGCTTGATTGGGCTTGTTTGCTTATTGATGTCTTGGTCTATGATTACTCTTATTCTGAAAGAGAGTCGTATGTACCTTCCTCATTGATTGTGGGAAAAAGTGGGAACCATTAATGTGGGATAACTCCACCGCATATCGATCTGATAAGCTGTCAAAACCTTAACACATTATGATAAGAACTTCACTACTTCCCAAGAAATCCGATCCTTGTACACACCAAAATAGAATCTTATTAATTCACACGTATTTTGACATGTCATCATCAACTTATGAACATGAAAAGAATCATCGCCAAACCATAAAACATCATTGGTCAAAGGATCTTGTTACTGGTTCTCAAACCCTAGATGATTATACAACAGCTAATTACAAACATGACTTCGGGTTCTCCAAACATGACGTGGTTCATGTTATAGACTCATTATGATGTTGTAAGCACACATTCCAAATGACAACACCTAACTCAACATGGATGACTACCGCAACCATCTCATTTTCTGTTCTTGCTTACCGGTTCACTGTCACTTGGCAGTTTTGCTTTCCAACTCAATCCAATTCAATCCATTAACGGTTAGACTTAACCAATAGACTTAAATGACATACCAAGCATAAAAAAACATGGAAAAATATGGTTGCCATCAATGACAACACAAATAACTGATCATCAACCATCATATGATAATTATATCACCACTAATAGTCCTTTACTGGTAGACCATCATCTCCATCAGTTATCCCAACATGACAACAGTACAAGCATTAGTTGTTTCAATATTATCTCTAGGATTATCATTGTCTATAAAAGTTTTTATGTGATTTACACATGCAATGCATTTTCTTAGGAATATCATCATAAAGCAACACATCACATTTGCAAATAGAAAATATCTTTGAATTTCTTAGAATGCAATATGCAAGAGTACTATGTGTAGACGTATAAATTTGACCACTTTCCTAAATGAATATTTAATATTCATTTTAAACCCATTCCTCTATTTAATTAAATTATATTTAATTAATTCCTTCACATTCATCTATTTAATTAAATGAATTACTCAATTTATTTAATTAAGTTCACCTAAACTTTTTCTAGCCTTTAATTAAATAAATTACTTTATTTAATTAATTCCCCTTTCTCCCTTTTTAATTAAATTTACATTTCATTAAATTGATCCTTGCAAATAAATAAATCTAATTTATTTATTTAAATCCTCTACTTGCATTTTCCTACATCTCCCACTTGCCTCCTAAACCCCCTTCTAAAATCTTCTAATCCCTTCCAATTAGCCTAAATCATCTCCTAATTATTGTCATATTCCTAAGCAAAGAGAAGTCACTTCTGAAAGCCTCCAAAGTCATTGAAATGCATTAAAGGCTTTGTGTCTTCAACAAGTTAACCCTCAAAGTCTTCCTAACCATTAATGGTTAACTCAACCTTCTTACATGGTTAGAGACTTTCTCTCTAACTCAACCCTCATCCAACCCAAGAGTCCCATCAAGGATTCATGGCTTTACCCTTGGTTATCCCTTTAACCCTTGCACAAGAGTTTACCCCTTGGATAAAAGCTTTATCCAATGGATGACCCTAACCTAACCTTAACCCTTACCTCCTGAGGTAACCTTCATGTCTTCTCAAGAATTTAATGCTTCTTACATCTCCTCTCAAGCAACCTCTTGTTGACAATTGTCACCATTTCATTGGTGGGAATTGTAAACATGGATTGATTAACTTTCAATCTTGGCCCTTGTTAAGATTATCCAATCTTGACCATCCATTTTCCTATTTTTCCTATAAATAGAGCTCTCATTCTCTCATTTGGATATAAAATTTTTATGCATCAAACTTATAGTCATTTTGCTAATGATATATCCATGTCTTTATGAATCAAACTTATAGTCTTTTTACTATGCATTTAGCCTCTCTTTGTTAAATCATAATAGCATTTATAAGCATTTTCAATATCATAGCATATCCATGTTAAACTATTATATCATGTTAGGATAAGTTTAGTAATCCTTTATCATAATATCATATTCATGTTATCTTAAATCATCGTAGTTTCAATATCAAGCATGTATTAGGAATGCATTCATGCTTATAAATCAAACATCACTCGTTCTTGGAGTTGTCATTCCTAAGACACTTTGCTCAGTGATCTGAGAGCAAGAGTGCGACCTTAGGAATCCTGTGAGATAGAGAACAATGGGACACACCTTGGGAAGTTGAGCTATTTCACATTGTTCCTATAAATTGCACGAAGAGTCTCATTGGTGTGTGGGTATTCTGAATCTGACTTTTACGTCTTTGTCACCCTCATTTCCCGCATACATTTCTGACACCCACCATGGGGCACATCCCCATAAATCATATCATTTTTTATGCAAGACAAAGATTACAAGCATGTTGGAATACTGGTTTAGCATGTTGGGGACTTTTGTTAGTGCATTTGGGGCATACAGTAGTGCTTTCTGCATACTATTTAGTGCATCAGAACTGTTTTCTAGCACATTTAAGCTTACTGTTAGTGCATAATAGTTCAGTTTCTCTCCCACGCGTTGGGGTAACATTGTAGCTTTCTGTAGTGCATCTATGCAGAAGTCTAGTGCGTGACTCTGACAAAAGGAAAACCAGAATTTGTAACCGAAGTGAAAGTTAGGCTTGTATAAGCTCACCTAGGATTTAAAAAATTTCACTAACTTTTATGTTTACTGCAGGTTACTAATCTTTGTTTGCAGGTTGAAGGAGTTTATTTAGGCATTTAATTATTTTTCTTTCTAACTTTTTCAAGTTAGTTTAAAAATAGTTTGTTTCCTGCTAGTTTAAAAAGAACCTCATTTATCCTTTGGTGCTTAAATCAATACCTCATTTTCATTTTGCAAAGGATTAAAAATAACTACATACAAACTTTCAAAGTTTTGTAAAGGTTAAAAAGAATCTCATTTTCTTTTGGTGTTTCATAAAAAGAACCTCATTTATCCTTTGGTGCTTAAAACAAAACCTCATTTTCATTTTGCAAAGGGTTAAAAAGAATTACAAACTCACTTTCATTTCTTTGCAAAGGATAAAAAGAATCTCACTTTTCTTGTTTTTGTACAAGGCAAAAAAGTTTTTCATTAAGGATTGATTTCACGATTTTCCTTTTGTTGACCAACATTACGATTTACTTTGTTGACCAGGTTTGTTTTTCAAAGGTTTTGGAAATACACATTTTTCTATGAAGAGTTAAAAAGAACATCATGCTTGTTGGAGCAACATCTCCAAATAGAAGTTAGAAAATCATTGTCTTGAAGGCTAAAAAGAACCTTGTTTGCCTTGTCTCGAAAGTGGAAGGTATATGCTCTCCCCTTAATTGGGTGACCAAAAAGCCAAACCTTTCTTATGCTTTCTCTACTTCAAGCATTTAAATCCTTTAGAAGGCCTGCCCTCCCGAGTTTCCCTTAGGGTGCCCTTAATGGCTGGTGAGAGGGGAATGACCTAAGTGGGAAATGACTTTATCGCCAAGTGTTCCAACCCACTATAATAAAATGTGGAGGCTAACAAAATTCCCCTTCAGTGGTTTTTCTTAGTAATTAACCTTCCCCCAATATCTTTAAGTTACGTAAAGCCTTTGTTCTAAAGGTTGGGAAGCCTCCCGAGGGAGTTTATCACTGAAGACTGAACAAAAGCTTGATTAAAAACCTTATTACTATAAAATTTGAGCCGAGTCAATTACCAGACATTTTCAACATCATAGTGTAAGGGTGGGGAAGAATCCTCCCCCAAGATCACTGACCATATATCTCCCAAGATAACTACTCAATTGTGAATCAATTCACTTTGACTTAATTTTTGGCAAAAGGCAAAAAAATGGGCACCCTCTAGTGGTGACATGACTGTTTGAGCTGACAGAGTATCGAGACTAGTGGGTTATGATGTTGTTGATGACCCTTGAATAAAGAGTCTTCTTGATTTGTTTTATTTGTTATCCAAACCAATGAAACCATTGGGGATTTGAACACATCCTCAAAGAACATACACTACTTGTTTAGCATAGACAAAATTGTTATCTCTTCTATGTGTTGTGTTTTCAAGTCATTATTTTTCAGAAAATCATCCATCAAAATCAAAAGTGTTAATTTTCAAAACAGCAGGAACAAATAAATCAGGATAGTTAGCGCGTAGAAAACATTTTGTAGCACATTTGAACCAAATCTTAGCGCTTTCATCAGTCAACTTAGCGCATAACCAGTATCATACTGGTGAAATTTTTAGTATCTCTTTCCAACATCAGTCTAGTGCATTCAAACATCCATGTATTGCATCAGAAGCATTTCATAGTGCTTTCAATTCAAACATAAGCACGTAATCAGGACATAATAGCGCATAATCTATCTAGAATAGTTAGTTTCAAATAGTCTAAGCTAGTGTGTAGGAAAGGCAACATAGTGCATAGAGAACATTATGTAGCACATCCTAAACATTCGTTAGCACATCTGATCTTTTTCATAGCACATGATCAATTTTAAAGGAAAACAAAGAGCAAATCCTGCACTTTGGAAAAATTTAATCAGCAGCTTCAAATACCCTTTCAGATCCTTTAGCAAAATCAGTAGCAAAACTTCAAATCCGATCATCAGTGAGAAAAATTCCAAAGTCAACAAGGTGCTCTTAGAACAAGTTTTTCAAGTCATCAACTAGTTTAAGATAAGACTTCATCCAACAAAATCAAGAAGTATTAGAAACAGTGATCATAGTTTCACCATCCAATGGATTCTATCAAAACAACATACCTAGTTTAATCCTTAAGTTGTCAGATCAAGTTTCCATATTGGGAGACTTTTATCCATATCATTTGACACACTTTGTCATGGAGGTGAATCGAACTAAACCTCTACTTGATAAAGTAAACTTGAGTATTCAAACAAAGTATCCAAATCCAACATTAACGTCAACCTTTGATCATTCTTGTATGACCACTCCTCATATTTTTAGAAGAACAAGTCTTCATCACAAAACTAAGTTGAAGAAGAGACAACCTAGTTCTAAGGCACTTGGAAAAAATATTAAATTTCTCTATATCAATCGTCAACTCTTTGCATCACACCACACATTCTTGCATCACATGCGATTGTATATCCAAGGAAAAACAAACGAGTTTGACAAGGAACCTTTGAGAAGTAGAGCTTACATTCAGAAAATGGAATTCAACCAATGCCTAAATCATGGAGGAAGGATTAACCCCACTTTGTTCCCACGGTTCTTTATCACCTATAACGAATCTCGACTTGAACCACCAACACCACAAAGAACTCCAATAGAAGAAGAAGAATTCATCATGGTAGAAATATATTAAATGCCTGTTGTCACTTGATCTCAGAGAAACAAACAAAAGGAATCACAACTAGAATCGAGTATGGGTCGAAGATTATCCAATCCTTTTGATGAGTATGCCAATATGGGTGGAACAGAGATCACCGAAGAACTTCTCCAAGAGTGTCAAGAAAACATAGCCTTCCAAAAACTCATGGAAAGACTTATTGGAGTAGACATGGAAAAATATATACTCATGCTAACTAGAAAAGGAGTTAACCTTCTTGAAGATTTCGATACTGAAAAATTAAGGAATATAGATGAGATAATTTTAAGAACAAGGTCTAGAAATTATGCCTATCAAGAACAACAAAGAGAAGAAGAGACACATGATTTAGAAAACATACGTGGACAAAACACCACCCATGAACAAAACCAAGCCCACAATTGGGATAATCTTAATGAAAGAGAGGAAGCTCTCCCTTGAAGTACAAATGTGCCCATCGTCGCTCTTACTCAACAAATCCAAGCGTTGCAAAGACAAATGTAGAACATGCAACAAGGAACTACAATGTGATACTCCTTGGATGAAATCTATCCTTATCATTTTGATAGGAGATTGAACATGGTACCTTTTCCCCCAAATTCAGATAAACCAAAGTATGATAAATACAATGGTAAAAGTGATCCCTGTGATCACATTTGAGAATTTTGTACCATGAGCCTAGAGTTTGCTCATGATGACACATACTTAATGAGATTATTCCCCAGAAGGTTGGGAGAGAAAACAATGGAGTGGTTGTCTAAACTTACACCTCCCATCAGATCATTTGATGAGTTGGTAACCAAATTTATCACACAGTACTCCTATAACATTCAACACACAATTACCATGCTAGATGTGTGTAACACCAAACAAAAGAGAAATGAAACCTTCATGGTGTTTCTTCAACTATGGAGATGCATGGTTTCAAGATATCCTCAAGACGTTCCTGAGAAGGAAAAGATGTAAATCTTAATTGATAATTTGAATAGTGAGATGAGTTATCAACTCAAACTTCAATGCATACCATCTTTTTCCAAGTTGATAGAAAACGGAATCCAAGTGGAATAAGCTTGCATTAAGAAAGGAACATTGAAGTTCTTTAAGGAAGGTGTTAGTTCATCAAACACTAATCCCTTTAACAATCAAAACAACAACAACACTTTAGACAAATCTAGACTGTAGACAAGGAACAAAAACGTTGTTAATGATGGGGTAGTTGATGCTAACAATGTGAAGTCTAAACAACTAGTATTGGCTTTATCAGGTAACCCACCATCCAACAAAGAAAAAAAAAGTGCTAATCAAAGCACCAACACTTATCCGCAAATTACCAATCAAGGATATTCAACATCAAACACCAACAAAAA
The DNA here is from genome assembly GCF_030272615.1 of Cryptomeria japonica. Classification (NCBI taxonomy): domain Eukaryota; kingdom Viridiplantae; phylum Streptophyta; class Pinopsida; order Cupressales; family Cupressaceae; genus Cryptomeria; species Cryptomeria japonica. The sequence goes on along the minus strand of NC_081408.1, from coordinate 78,672,611 downwards.
CTACCCAAGCAACAACAATAACCAAGGCAACAACAATAATCGAGGGAATAATGCAAACCTGAGGGGCAACACCAACACCTTCCCATATCGAAGCATCTACACACCCTTATGACAAACCTTAGAATCAACATTTCACAAACTATTGGCAAACAAGATCATCACATTACTAGCCACAAACAACTTTGAACCTCAGATCAAACCACCTTGATGGAATGACACATTTTTGTGATTTTCATCGAAACAAAGGACATCACACAAATGATTGCATGAGGCTGAAGAAGATCATTCAGGACATGATCGATAGATGCAATTTAACAATTGATAGTCACAAAATGAATGCTGACCATGAAGCCTTTAAAAATCCTCTTCCAAATTACAAGGGAGGAGCTTCATCATCAAATGATACCAGAGGAGCTCGTATAAATCACCTATACAAGAACACCATCAACCACATATTGACATATGACAACCAAGTAAATGTCATAAAAATCAAGGACAAGTAAGAACATGAATCGATAAATGTGACAACCAGAGCACAAAAATACATCTTGAAAGGGAGCGCATCAACATCAAAAACTCTTCCCAAGACTCAATACAACTTGGTTGATCAACAATGAAGAACTCTTGCCTAGATATGCAAACTTGAGTTGCTCAAACTCTCGACAAAACACAAAGATATCTTGGAGCAAGCACTTGTTGAAACAAACATTGCTAAAGATTTGGACATTAATCGATTCCAAGCCATGGTGGCTCATATGAAAGGACCGCATAACTTATCCTTTTCTGAACATGATGATGTCTCCTTGAATCATCTGTATAACACCCCACTCCATATCAAAGTCTTTGTCTATAAACACCAAGTAAAAAGAGTGTTAATAGATGGAGGAGCTAGTCTCAATATATGTACTTTAAAGCTTATCCGGGCATTGGGCTTCTCTGAGAGGTCTATTGATCCAAACAAGAAGATCACCATCAAAGATTATGATGATGAAGAAAGGTCATCCAAAGGAACAGTAATACTACCTATTCAGGTAGGACCCATACAAAAGGATACTATGTGCCAAGTCTTAGACATAGACTTAACATACAATATTCTATTGGGTTTTCCATGGATACATGAAATGAAAGTAGTGCCTTCGACATATCATCAATGTATTAGGTTCCCATACAATGGGCAAAAATTTTCTATATCTACAGATAATAACCCTTTTCAACATTGCAATGCTACGGGGTAGCTCAAGACAACCTGGTTCCACGCAACAAGGAGGCCCAAGCTTCCTCAATACCCAATCAACATCAAGAACTCAAGTCTTTATCCATAGACTTTAAGAAAAAAATGAAAATCAAGGATCAAGGCATGGGGGAGTATTCTTTTGAACCCTTATGTCTATCAAAATTGCCAACATCACCAAAATCTTATGGGCAACCTTCTGCATCAACACATCAAGAAACATAGCCCATCACCAAGTTTTATGGTAAATTTATCCAATTGGGAACAGTAGCTAATGAATCAGAAGAGAAAGACATCCTTAGTTGGCTATACAAGGATGAAGAAGAAGTCAGAGTTGCTACCATAGAGGTGGTCATGCCAACAAAACAATATGGAAATGGGTTTTGTATCATGTAATAGATGGGATACAATGACAAAGGACCTATTGACAAGTGCCAAGAAGGCATTATAGAACCCTTGCAACCTCCTTCACAATTTGCAAGAGATAAAACAAGACTAGGATATGTGCAATAGGTACTGCCTTGACATAAGAAAAATGACTATCAAAAAACTCAGTGGAGAGAAAAGAAGAAATATGATGAAAATTCATGGCAATCTTATCCATGCACCAGCATAGGAGCTACAATCATTTACCACATCTTGGCCTTTCTGTCAATAGGGACTTGATTTAGCAGGGAAAATTCATACTTCTTCTTCAAATGGACATAAGTTCATTATCATTGCAACAAAATATTTCACAAAGTGGATTGAAGAAGTCTCGATGACCACTGTAACTAGAAAACAAATCGCCTCATTTATTCTTATCTCATTTACAGATATGGCATTCCCAGTTCCATCATCACAGACAATGGGCGTCCTTTCAAAAATCAAGATGTGTGAGAGCTATGTGAATGATTCAAAATCCAACATCGCTTCTCCACACCTTACTACCCACAGGGGAATGGTCAAGCAGAAGCATCAAATAAAATAATTCTGAAAATCCTCAAGAAAATAGTAAATGATGCGGACAAGGATTGACATGTACAACTCAATCTGACACTTTGGGCATATAGGACTAGTATTCAGACACCTATAGGGGCTACACCATATTCATTGGTGTACGATTCAGAAGCAATTCTACCTCTTGAGGTAGAAATCCCATCTTTGCATGTATCTTTGAAGGGCCTCATACTAGATGAGGAATATCGAGTAAACAAGTTGCATGAACTAAAGCTTCTTGATGAAAAATGACAACATGCCTATGACCATCTCAAGGCATATCAATAGTGAATGTGCAGAAGCTATAATCACAAGGTCATCAGAAGGGCTTTCAAAGTCGGTGAACTTGTACTAAAGGAAAATCCAAGAAATCAACAAGATCGAGAAAAGAAGGGGAAGTTTGAACCTAACTGGTTGGGTCCCTTTGTCATCATATCAGAGCAGGCGCATATCAGTTAACAACTTCAGAAGGGGACATGCTTGACAAACCAACCAACAAAATCCATCTAAATAAATTCTACACTTGAGTCATCCAATACATGAAAAAAAACAAAAAACAAAACAAAAAAAACCAGAAAAATACAAAAAAAAATCAAAAACAAAATTAAAAAAGTGCAATAAAAAATATAGTGAAAACCTTGCAACATGCACTATTTGTGAGAGAATGTCTCCTCTATCTATCAGTACTCATATTTTTGATCCATCTAAGTCTCAGCTAATGGCCATCATCCACCACTTATTTACGCAACATTATCTTGGACATACTTAGCATAGTCACTATCCTTGATTATCCAAACATAGTTCTCCATATCATATTCCACCATGGCTTGGTGATCAATGTGTATCTCCACATCTATATATATATGTGCCTAGGGACAACATTCCTCTCACTTTAATCATTTTGACAACAAAACAACAAGGATCGCAGCATACTAAGGAAACAATGTCAACAATTGCTCATCAGGCTAGAAAACAAGACCATTATCCAACTGAAAACTTTAACACATGATGGATGGTTTTCTAAATTATGATTTGTTTACATATAGCATGAGGTTTTGACTATTTTGTATCTTAATTTCTAAATTATTAGATCTCTTGAGCTACTCGAGGATGCATTGAGCTAGAGAAGCAACGAAGGAATTTGATATTTTTATTTAGTTTTTTGTCTATGAGCTGATCATTCGTAAGATGAAAATGAGTCTCAAGACATGATTGGAAACATATCATTGAAGAAATTTTCCACTTTGCATAAGAAAATGGTTAACTCTTGTTTGTTTTATGCAAGCAACACTTAGGTTGTCTTGGTTCAATTAAACCTCGACGCTTGTGTCGTCTTGCAATATCAAAATCCATGTAAGTTTTACTCAGGTCGTTATGGTTCAATTATAACATGATTCTTGTATTAACTTACAACATATCAAAATCTCAATGATGACAAACAAAACAGAGCACAAACAAGTGGCTACATGGGAATGACAACACCATATCATATCATTTTGCATTTATTGCATATCATTTTTAATCTGGCATTAATCTCACATCATTATCATTATCATACATCTCATTTTCAAGATACATCTCACATCATTATCATTATCATACATCTAATTTTCAAAATACATCTCACAACATTATCATCTCATAAATCAAAGTAATCAATGTAATGCATCATGACATTCTCACTTATCAAAATCATGAATCATACATTCACATCATAATCAAAATCAAGAGCATTATTATCTAAACATCAAATCATCATCATAGAATCATCATATCAAAGTATATCATAAAGCATCATCATTAATAACACATCACATATGGATCAAAGAAAATCAGTGCTATATATATATATATCTATCTCAAAATGGTTGAAATGTACAAGGGATATCATGTCTATCAGAATACAAAAAAGTGATTAAAAACAATAGAGACAGGTCTCTCAGGTATAACTATCTCCTGAGGCTGACGGTCTGGTAGTAGATGTCCTAGCTCCTAGATCTCCACCACGTCGGGCAGGCCCCATAACTCCCCTACTCTCTATCCTCGTATGACTGCTGCCAGATCGACTGGATGCCACTGTAGCATAGCTAGGAGCTCTGTGATCTCTAGGGAGCTCCTCCTCATATAGATACTTGTAATACTTGATAACTTTAACGATGAATAGTGAGTACCAAAATGATACTGAGAGGGGGGGTGAATCAGTATGGGCACAAAAACTTTTCCTGAACTGGTTTGATTACCGACTGTAAACTACTGGAAATCCCGAACATCGATCCAAACCAGACTACTACTGGTTAAATACAGCGCAACTGTGAAAGACATGAATTGGTCAATCTTCTTAACTTTTTCATACAACCTACTCCCCCATTTCCACTTTATCCTTATGCATAAACAGATAATCTATCATCAGAGATATAATAACTTGCTAGATCAACATGATTCACTACTTGACAGAAAACAACAAAGCATCACATGAAAAAGACATCACATATGACACATATTTTTCACATGGAAACCCAATTGGGAAAAACCACGGTGGGGATGAATACCCACAAGCTGTTTTGAACTCTTTAAAAGTCTACTCTGTTAGAAGCCTAGTCCAGTTAAAGACTATTACATTAGGTTCTGTTAGGAACCAATCCTAATAGGGATCACCCGGTTAAGGGATGGCTAGAATACCTGGTTAAGGGTTAAACCCTGTTAGAGGTTACCTTGTTAGAGGATTTTATGAGCTCAATGGCTTTGAGTCAACCTATTAAAGGATTTACAACAAGCTAGTTAAAGCTACCCTTTAATGTAGATCCGCTTTAGTTCCTTCCTTCTATACACACACTATGCAGGTATCAATCCTCTCAACTGGTTTGGCAAGAATCACATATCTCTGCACATAGATACACACACAACATTTGCCAACAACCTCAACATGAAACACAACATCAACCTTATAGGAAATAGATAGGTCAGTAGCAAAAACCCTAAAACCTAATCATTTACATTGAGCACTTTAGGTAGTTCAATCCTGACCATTAAACACTTTGCATTTGAATACAACAGTCTTGAACAGATCTCAAGACAATCTCCATCGTTCATTCTTCACCGCTTCATGGAGGCGATAACCCATCACCTGTTCTCCACCGTTTACAGAGATGTCACACATTCCCAAGGTAGATAGGATCAATCCCCTTCATGCAAGATCCTTCATGCACACGAGGCTGATGTGGCAAAATGATCTGATCTCTATCATAATGCTAACTCATCGCATAATGTCATCGGTTGAGTCACACAGGCTCAAGACACTCTAATCGGAAACCCTGAGGCTAAGACTACCAACCGGTAGTCATACCATTACGTCATATCAGTTCACCTGAACAAGCATACCGCTTCTCCTTTTGCACATATACTGGTTCACAACATTATACCGGTTCACTTTGGCAGTTGCTTAACCACTCACCAACATATTGACATCAATGACAACATAATCTCATCATGTTAACATACTCTGCATATATGCCAACAATCTCCCCCTTTGGCATTGATGGTAATATACAAAGATATTTCTCTTTCTGCATCACATCTTCTCCTTAATACTGCAGATATCTTCTCCGCTTCACATCTTCTCCCCCTTTGACAACAATGCCAAAGTAGAGGTACAAGCTTTCTTGTTCCACTATGTTGCTCCCCCTGAGGAGTAGCATCCTTCAACACATCAATCCTGAAAAGATATAGCAAAGTAAGATTCGACTGATGTGGAGCACAAATGTTTAGTTTACCTCTTGAAGGGGAAGCACCCCTAATTTTCCTCTCAAATAGGTAAATGTAGCCTTTGGTAGAGGCTTGGTGAATATGTCTGCTAACTGCTCCTTACTGGAAACATGTTCCAATACCACCTCTTTGTTCTGAACCTTTTCCCTCAAGAAATGATACTTGAGTTCAAAGTGCTTGGTTCTAGCATGTAAAACCGGATTCTTGGAAATGTTAATTGCACTTGTATTGTCACAAAATATGCTTACTAGTTCAGATATAGGAACTTTGAAGCCATTCAATACATGCTTCATCCAAATAGTCTGGGTGCAGTTCATAAAAGATGCAACATACTCCACTTCTGTTGTAGACTGAGAGATACAACTCTACTTTTACTCATCCATGAGACCAGTCTACCACCGAGAAAGAATGCACCACCAATTGTGCTCTTCCGGTCATCCACATTACTAGCCCAATTAGCATCTATGAACACCTGTAGGTTGAAATCATCACTGTATGGATACCATAATCCATATTCAATAGGTCCCTTTAGATATCTAAGAATCTGTTTGACTCCTACCAAGTGGGATTCTCTTGGGCTTTTCTAAAACCGAGCGGTAATACCTATAGTATGTGCAATGTCCAGTCTGCTATGCACTACATAATTCAACTTACTAATCATTGATCGGTATTCCTTCTCATTTACCAATGCTGAGTCATCCTCCTTTGATAGTTTACAACCGGTTATCATTGGTGTACCAACCGGTTTGCTGTCTTCCATGCCAAAGGTCTTCAATATCTCTTTGACATACTTGGATTGAGTAATAAAGATTCCATCTTTCATTTGTTGAATCTGTAGTCCAATGAAGAACTTAATCTCCCCTATGAGTGACATTTCAAACTCCTTTTTCATCTCATCAGCAAATTCATGACTCATCTTGTCATCACCACCAAAGATTATGTCATCAACAAATACTTCACAGATCAAAACCTGATCTCCTTCTGATTTCAAGTAGATATTGCTATCTTCACTTGTTCTTTCAAATCCAATCTTCAAAAGATGGGAGTGCAAGCATTCATACCATGCTCTAGGTGCCTGCTTCAGTCCATACATGGCTTTATGTAGCCTACACACCATGTCACTGTCTTCAGATAGGGAAAACCCATCTGGTTGCTCTATATACACCTCTTCTTCAAGTATTCCATTTAGAAATGTAGATTTTACATCCATTTGGTATACCTTGAATCCTTTAAAAGCTGCATATGCAAGAAGCATACACACTCCTTCCAATCTTGCTACTAGAGAAAAGGTTTCTCCATAGTCCTCTCCTTCTTCTTGGGCATATCCTTTACATACTAGTCTAACTTTGTTCCTTACCATTGTGTCATCCTCATTCAACTTGTTTCTGAAAATGTATTTGGTTCCAATGATATTTTTATGCTCCAGTCTGGGTACTAAAGACCATGTACCATTCTTCTCTATCTGATCAAGTTCCTCTTCCATTGCCTTGATCGAGTCTTCATCTTTATGTGCCTATTTGAATGATTTAGGCTCAAATTCAGAGATCATACATGATTTTTCTCTGACCTTTCTTCTTGTAAGAATTACTGTATCTTTGTCTCCTATGATCTACTTTGGATCATGATTGAGTTTTACATACCTTGGTATATTCTTAACAGATTCCTCTTGCTTCTCTTCTTCATCCTAATATTCATCAGCATCAGCATCCACTGGTGTAGGAGCATTGTTACTGGTGCTTGGCTATTTTGCAACCGGTTCCCAAAAGGTTACTACCGGTTCATCTCGTACTTGCTTACTACCGGTTTCCTCAGATTTCTCAGAGGTTTCATCAACTCTAACATTGATGCTTTCAACGATTCTCTGAGTCCTATTGTTGAAACATTTGAGAGCTTTGCTTTTGGCAGAATATCCTAGGAATATTCCCTCATCACATTTTGCATCAAATTTGCTTTGATGTTCACTCCACTTGATATAACATTTGCTACCAAATACTCTAAAGTAGCTTACCACTAGTGCCTTACCGGTCGAGTACTCATAAGGAGTCTTATCCTTTCCTTTCTTGATGAGTACCCGATTTATTGTGTAGACTATAGTGCTCATTGCATCTCTCCAAAAGGTGTGAGCAACCTTTCCTTGGATCAACATAGTTCTAGCCGCTTCAACCACAGTCTGGTTGTTCCTCTCTGCTAACCCATTCTGCTGTAGAGTCCAAGGGGTAGACATATGCCTCTTGATACCATTCTCTTCACAATATTTGTTGAATTCTCCAGAAGTGAATTCTCCTCCCTTATCAGTTGTAAGACATTTGATTCTTCTACTACTTTCTTTTTCTACCAGTTCTCTGAAAGCTTTGAACTTTTCAAAGGCTTTAGACTTGTCCTTCAAGAATGTGACCCACATTATTCTTGAGCAATCATCTATAAGAATCATAAAATACCTATCTCCCTACACACTCCTAGTTTTCATAGGACCACACAAATCAGTATGCACAAGATCAAGTAAATTGTCTGCAGTGAAAGATTTACATTTGAAAGTTGAGGAAGACATTTTCCCTAGTTGACATTTTCTGCACAAAGGAATTTTCGATTTTTTCAGCACCGACAATCCTCTAACTGCCTTGATCTTACTGGCCTTCACAATGTTATCAAAGTTTACATGGCAGAGTCTCCTATGCCATATCCAGCTATCATCAAATTTAGCCATAAGACATGTACTGACGTTTGCATTCAGCTGAAATAGGTTAACTTTGGTCTGCATACCGGTGGCCATCAGTTCACCATTCTTTCCTTTGATTTTCCACACTCCATTTTTGAATTCTAGAGTGAGCCCACTATCATTCAGCTGGGCAACACTCAATAAGTTGTGTCTGAGACCTTCCATCCAATACACATTGTTAGCACTGCTCTTTCCATTCAGAGAGATGGACCCTCTTCCTTTGACTATACATGGTGCATCATTACCAAAATGAACCACACCACCATCATATTCTTTGAAAGATATAAACTTGCTTCGGTCACTAGTCATATGGTAAGAACAACCACTGTCAATAATCCACTCATTGGAATTATCAAAGCAGGAGACAAGAGCCTTCTTGTCTGACACATCTTCCTTTACTGCAACAAACATAATATCTTCATTTTCTTCATCTCCTGATTCCTCATCTATGACACCTTCATCAACTGCTACAAAACAGTTTCTCTGGTTTCCTCCTTTGAATTTCTTGAACCTTTTTAGTTAGTCCTTGTTGTCACCATTAGGACAGTTTACAACAATATGTCCTATCCAATTACAAGAAAAATATTTCAAAGGGAGGTTACCTCTATATTTACTAGTTCCCTTAGGAAGTCTCTTGGCAAGAAGAGCTTCAAATTCCATCAGAATCTCCTCATCATCCATTTCTCTGCTCTGTCTTGGTTCACTACTAGTGCTTGCTTCTTTTCCTTTTCTAGATGGTGCAGCAGATGCTCTAAAAGCTAATTCAGTCTTCAGAACACTACCATCAAAACTATTTAGCTCATAGGCTGTTAATTTTGCAATGCTGGAGTCTAGGGATACCTTAGTCTTGTCTATTGACCTCAACTCCTGAATAGCAGAAACCCTTATTGCATAGACCGGTAATAAGGACCTCAGGACTTTACTAATAACATTAGAGTCTTCCATTTTTCCTCCTGCACTCTTGATGTCTCCAACAATAGTCTTGATTCTTATTCCATATTGTTGAATGGTCTCACCTTCAACCATCCGCATGTCTTCAAACTTCCCTCTAAGTCTTTCTTCCTTAGCTTGTTTTACATGCTCATCACTGCCATAGATATTCTCAAGAGTATCCCATACTTCTTTGGGATTATCTTTATCTTGGACATCAATAAACTCAATGTCAGATAAGCTGCTGATTAGGGCTTCCATGACTTGCCCATTCTCCTGGATCTCTCTCTTTTGATCATCGGTGAGAGTACCAGTAGGAATAACATAAGCATTCTCAACATAGCTTCAATGTTGAGCACCCATGCTTTTGATGTATATCTTCATTCTGTCCTTCCATATTTTTAAATTATCTCTGTTGAACTTTGGACCTTCCCTCTTCATCATTACAATAGGATCTTTCCCTCAAGTGATTAAGCTTACAACACAGAGGACCTGGAGGATGCTCTGATACCAATTGACAACTTCAATGATGAATAGTGAGTACCAAACCGGTACTGAGATTGGGGGGTGAATCAGTATAGGCACAAAAATGTTTCTTGAACTAGTTTGATTGCAGACTGTAAACTACTAGCAATCCTGAACACCGGTCCAAACCAGACTACTACCGGTTAAACACATCGCAACTGTGAAAGACATGAACCGGTCAATCTTCTTACCTTTTTAATACAACCTACTCCCCCATTTCCACTTTGTCCTTATGCATAAATAGATAATCTATCATCAGAGATATAATAACTTGCTAGATCAACATGATTCACCACTTGACAAAAAACAACAAAGCATCACATGAAAAAGACATCACATATGACACACATATTTTTCACGTGGAAACCCAATTGGGAAAAACCGCGGTGGGGATGAATACCCACAAGCTATTTTGAACTCTTTAGAAGTCCACTCTGTTAGAAGCCTAGTCTAGTTAAAGATTGTTACATCAGGTTCTGTTAGGAACTGATCCTGTTAGGGATCACCTGGTTAAGGGAAGGCTAGAATACCTGGTTAAGGTTTAAACCCTGTTAGAAGTTACCTTCTTAGAGGATTTTACGAACTCAAATGGCTTTGAGTCACCCTGTTAAAGGATTTATAGCAAGTTGGTTAAAGCTACCCTATTAAGGGATTTTCCAACTATTGAAGTGATTAAAGATCAACAGATACTACAATGATCTAGTAATAGCACTCAATGCCAATGTAGATCCGCTTTAGTTCCTTCCTTCTGCACACACACTATGCAGGTATTAGTCATCTCAACTGGTCTGGCAAGAATCACATATCTCTGCACATAGATACATAGACAACATTTTCCAACAACCTCAGCATGAAACACAACATCGACCTTATAGGAAACAGATAGGTCGGTAGCAAAAACCCTAAACCCTAATCATTTAGGTTGAGCACTTTAGGTGGTACAATCCTGACCATTGAACACTTTGCATTTGAATACAACGGTCTTGAATAGATCTCAAGACTGTTGGCATTATGTGAATCAGCATGAGAACATGATCATGACATTGTCTGTTGTCATTGATGTCAATATGTTGAAGAAGAGAGAACCAGTATATGTGAGAATCGGTATAACGTAGTGAACCGGTATATGTGTCAAAGTAAAGCGGTGTGACTGTTCAAGGTGAACCGACATGTTGATACGGAAACCGGTACATGGAACCTTCGTATGACTACCGGTTGGTAGTCTCAGGGTTTCCGATTGATGAGCTCCAAGCCTATGTGACTCAACTGGTGACTTTGTGTGGAGAGTTAGCATTGTAATAAAGAATAGATAGAGTTGCCACGTCAGCCTTGTGCACATAAAGGATCTTGCATGAAGAAGATTGTTTCCTTCTACCTCAGGAATGTGTGAAGTTTGTAAATAGAGAGAACACATGATGGATTATCAGCCACCATAAAAGCGGTGGAAACAAACGATGGTGAACTTCTTGGGATCTGATCAAGACTATTGTGTTTAATACAATATGCTCAATGGTTAAGATTGAATCATTTGAATTGCTTAACCCAATAGGTTTAGGGTTTAGGGTTTAAGCTACAGACCTATCTTTCCTATAAGGTCATTGTTGTGTTTCTTTCTAAAGTTGTTGGCAAAAATTGTATGTGTGTATCCATGAGAAGCGATACATGATTCTTGCCAGACTAGAGAAGAGAAGTGATATCTGTAGAGTGTAAGTGCAGAAGGTGAAGAAGAGCTAAAAAGGATCTGCATTAGCATTGAGTGCCATTCGTAAAACCTGTTGATCTTTAATCACCTCAACAGTTGGAAAAATCCCTTAATAGGGTAGCTCTAACCAGCTTATTGAAAATCCTTTAATAGGGTGACTCAAATTCATTGAGTTCTTTAAATCCTCTAACAAGGTAACCTTTAACAGGGTTTAACCCTTAACTGGGTGATCCCTAGCAGGATTGGTTCGTCACAGAACCTATTGTAATAAGTCTTTAACCAGACTAGGCTCCTAATAGAGTGGACTTCCAAAGAGTTCAAAATAGGTTGTGGGTATTCATCCCCACTGTGGTTTTTCCCAGTTGGGTTTCCACGTGAAAAATTTGTGTGTTATGTGTGATGATTTTCATGTGATGGTTTAAGTGGTCGGTGTCTGATAGTAAATCATGCTGAACTAGTTATTGTATTTCTGATGATTGACTACCTATTAATGTATAAGGGTGAAATGGAAGTGTAATAGAATTGTATGAGAAGATATGTGTTAATCAGTTTATGCTATTCTCAGCTATTCTAGGTTTTGCTGGTTGTACTCTATTGAGGACCGGTATTACTGTTTGTCTATCAAAGAACAATGTCTATTGACTAACCAGTTAAAGGAAAGTGTTTTTGCCTATACTAATTCAACCCCCCTCTTAGTACCGATTTGGTACTCGCCGTTCATTATTGAGATCATTTGGTATCAGAGCCACCTCTAGGTCCTCTGTGCTATAAGCTTAACCGCTTGAGGAAAAGATCTTGTTGTGATGATGAAGAGGGAAGGTCCAAAGTTCAATAGAGATAACTTCAAAATATGGAAGGATAGAATGAAGATTTACATTAGAAGCATGGGTTCTCAACACTAGAACTATGTTCAGAAGACCTTTGTTATTCCTACTGGTACTCTCACCGATGATCAAAAGAGAGAAATACAGGAGAACGGGAAAGTCATGGAAGCCCTAATGAGTAGCCTATCTGACATTGAGTTTATTGATGTCTAGGATAAGGACAACCCTAAAGAGGTATGGGACGCTCTTGAGAGTATCTATGGTGGTGATGAGCATGTAAAACAAGCTAAGGAAGAAAGTCTCAGAGGGAAATTTGAAGACATGCGAATGGTTGAAGGTGAGACCATTCAACAGTATGGAATAAGAATCAAAACTATTGTTGGGGATATCAAGAGTGCAGGTGGTAAAATGGAAGATTCCACTATGGTAAGAAAAGTTTTAAGATCCTTGTTACCGGTCTATGCAATAAGGGTTGCTGCTATCCAGGAGTTGAGATCAATAAACAAGACCAAGGTATCTCTTGACTCCATCATTGCAAAGTTGACAGCCTATGAGCTAAATAGTTTTGATGACAGTGTTCAAAAGACTGAATCAGCTTTTAAAGCCTCTATTGTACCATCAAGAAAAGGAAAGGAAGCATGCACCAGTGGTGAACTGAGACAGAGTAGAGAAATGGATGATGAGGAGATCCTGATGGAATTTGAAGCTCTTCTTGCTAGGAAACTTCCAAAAGGAACCGGTAAATACAGAGGTAAGCTCCCTTTGAAATGCTTTTCTTGTAACCGGATAGGGCATATTGCTATAAACTGTCCTAATGGTGACAACAAGGATAAACCGGAGAGGTTCAAGAAATTCAAAGGAGGAAATCAAAGAAACTATTTTGTTCCAGTTGATGAAGGTGTCACAGATGAGGAATCAGAAGATGAAGAGAATGAAGACATTGTGTTTGTTGCAGTAAAGGAAGATGTGTAAGACAAGAAGGCTCTTATCTCTCACTTTGATAATTCCAATGAATGGCTTATTGACAGTGGCTGTTCTCACCATATGACTGGTGACTGGAGCAAGTTTCTATCTTTGGAAGAATATGATGGTGGTGTGGTTCGTTTTGGTAATGATGCACTATGTATGGTTAAAGGAAGAGGGTCCATCTCTCTGAATGGAAAGAGCAGTGCTGACAATGTGTATTGGGTGGAAGGTCTCAGACATAATCTATTAAGTGTTTCCCAGCTGAATGATAGTGGACTCATTCTGGAATTCAAAAAGGGTGAGTGCAAAATCAAAGGAAAGAATGGTGAATTGATGGCAACCGATATGCAGACCAATGTTAACTTATTCCAGCTGGATGCAAATGTAAGTACATGTCTTATGGCTAAATTTGATGATAGCTGGATATGGCATAGGAGATTCTGCCATGTAAACTTTGAGAACATTGTAAAGGCCAGCAAGACCAAGGCAGTCAGAGGATTGTCGGTGCTGAGCAAACCGGAAAATCCTTTGTGCAGGGAGTGTCAACTTGGGAAAATGTCTTCCTCAACCTTCAAAGGTAAATCCTTCATTGCTAACAATTTACTTGATCTTGTGCATACTGATTTATGTGGCCCTATGAAAACTAAGAGTGTGCAGGGAGATAGGTATTTCATGATTCTGACTGATGATTGCTCAAGAATGATGTGGGTCACATTCTTGAAGGATAAGTCTAAAGCTTTTGGAAAGTTCAAAGCTTTTAGAGCTCTGGTAGAAAAGGAAAGTGGTAGAAGAATCAAATGCCTTAGAACTGATCAAGGAGGAGAATTCGCTTCCGGTGAATTCAACAAGTATTGTGAAGAAAATGACATCAAGAGGAAACTGTCTACCCCTCGGACTCCACAACAGAATGGCTTAGCAGAGAGAAATAACCAGACTGTGTTTGAAGTAGATAGAACTATGCTGATCCAAGGAAAAGTTGCTCACACCTTTTGGAGAGAAGTGGTGAGCACTACAGTATACACAATGAACTAGGTACTCATCAAGAAAGGAAAAGACAAGACTCCTTATGAGTATTGGACCGGTAAGACTCCAGTAGTAAGCTACTTTAGAATGTTTGGTAGCAAATGTTATATCAAGAGAAGTGAACATCAGAGTAAGTTCGATGCAAAATATGATGAAGGAATATTCCTAGGATATTCCACCAAGAGCAAATCTCTCAAATGTTTCAACAATAGGACTCAGAGAATTGTTGAAAGCATCAATATTAGAGTTGATTAAAACTCTAGAAAATTTGAGGAAACTGGCAGTATACAAGTAAGAGATGAACCGGTAGTAACCTTCTGGGAACCAGTTACTAATCAGCCAAGTACCAGTAATAGTGGTCCTTCTCGGGTAGACGATGATGCTGATGAAGATGAGAATGAAGAAAAAAAGCAAGAGGAATTAGTCAAGAGCATTCCTCGATATGTCAAACTAAATCATGATCCTAAGCAGGTCATAGGAGATAAGGATGCAGGAATCCTTACAAGAAGAAAGGTCAGAGAGAATTCTTGTATGATCTCTGAATTTTAGCCTAAATCATTCAAAGAGGCACATAAGCATGAAGACTGGATCAAGGCAATGAAGGAAGAACTTGACCAGATAGAGAAGAATGGCACATGGTCTTTGGTACCCAGACCGGAGCATAAGAATGTCATTGGAACCAAATGGGTTTTCAGAAACAAGCTGAATGAGGATGGCACAGTGGTAAGGAACAAAGCTAGACTAGTATGTAAAGGATATGCTCAAGAAGAGGGAGAAGACTATGGAGAAACCTTTGCTCCAGTAGCCAGATTGGAAGGAGTTTGTATGCTTCTTGCATATGAAACCTTTAAAGGATTCAAAGTATATCAAATGGATGTAAAATCTACATTTTTCAATGGAGTACTTGAAGAGGAGGTGTATATAGAGCAACCAGATGGGTTTGCCCTCTTCGAAGATAGTGACATGGTGTGTAGGATACATAAAGCCTTATATGGTCTAAAGCAGGCACCTAGAGCATGGTATGAATGCCTGCACTCCCATTTACTAAAAAATGGATTTGAGAGAACAAGCGAAGATAGCAATATCTACTTGAAATCTGAAGGAGACCAGATCCTAATCTATGAGGTATTTGTTGATGACATTATCTTTGGTGGAGATGATAAAATGAGTCATGAGTTTGCAGATGAGATGAAGAAAGAGTTTGAGATGTCACTCATAGGGGAGATTAAGTTCTTCATTGGACTACAGATTCAGCAGATGAAAGATGGAATCTTTATCACTTAGTCCAAGTATGTCAAAGAGGTGTTGAAGACCTTTGGCATGGAAGATAGCAAACCAGTTGGTACACCGACGGTGATTGGTTGTAAACTATCCAAAGAGGATGATTCAACATTGGTTGATGAGAAGGAATACCGATCAATGATTGGTAAGTTGCATTATGTAGTGCATAGCAGACTGGATATTGCACATGTAGTTGACATCACTGTAAGGTTCCAGAAAAGTCCAAGAGAATCCCACTTGGTTGCAGTCAAGCGGATTCTTAGGTATCTAAAAGGAACTATTGATTATGGATTGTGGTAACCATATAGCAAAGATTTCAACTTGAAAGTATTCACAGATGTTGATTGGGCAGGTAATGTGGATGACCGAAAGAGCACAATTGGTGGTGCATTCTTTCTCGATGGTAGACTGGTCTCATGGATGAGTAAGAAGCAGAGTTGTATCTCTCAGTCTATAGCGGAAACAGAGTATGTTGTAGCTTTCATGAACTGCACTCAGACAATTTGGATGAAGCATGTATTAAATGGCTTCAAAGTTCCTGTATCTGAACCGGTAAGCATATTTTGTGACAATACTAGTGCAATTAACATCTCCAAGAATCCGGTTTTACATTCTAGAGCCAAACACTTTGAGCTTAAGTATCATTTCTTGAGGGAAAAGGTTCAGAACAAAGAGATTGTATTGGAACATGTTTCCAACAAGGAGCAGTTAGCAGACATATTCACCAAACCTCTCCCAAAGGCTACATTTATGTACTTGAGAGGTGAGTTAGGGGTTTTGCCCCTTCAAGAGGTAAACTAAATGTATATGCTCCACATCAGTCAAGTATTACATAGTCAAATTTCTCTTCAGGATTGATGTGTTGAAGGATGCTACTCGTCAGGGGGAGCAGCATAATGGAACGGGAAAGCTCGTGCCTCCACTTTGGCATTGTTGTCAAAGGGGGAGAAGAAGTGAAGCGGAGAAGATATCTACAGAATTTGGGGAGATGATGTGAAGCAGTGAGATATCTTTGTATATTGCCATCAATGCCAAAGGAGGAGATTGTTGGCATTATGTGAATCAGCATGAGAACATGATCATGATATTGTATGTTGTCATTGATGTCAATATGTTGAAGAAGAGAGAACCGGTATATGTGTCAAAGTAAAGCGGTATGACTATTCAAGGTGAACCGACATGTTGATATGGGAACCGGTACATGGAACCTTCGTATGACTACCGGTTGGTAGTCTCAAGGTTTCTGGTTGATGAGCTCTGAGCCTGTGTGACTCAACTGGTGACTTTGTGTGGAGAGTTAGCATTGTAATAAAGAACAGACCAAGTTGCCACGTCAGCCTTGTGCATGTGAAGGATCTTACATGAAGAAGACTGTTTCCTTCTACCTCAGGAATGTGCAAAGTTTGTAAATAGAGAGAACACATGATGGGTTATCAGCTTCCATAGAAGCGGTGGAAAATGAATGATGGTGAACTTCTTGGGATCTGATCAAGACTATCATGTTTAATACAATATGCTCAATGATCAGTATTGAATCATTTGAATTGCTGTCATGCCCAAAATTTAGGGCAAAAACGGAGCAATTTTTTTTTTTTAAAACATACTGAATTAATTAACAAGTTCACTCTTGCGACAACGTTAATGAAATTTCCATTATTAAATTCGAGCTAATTCTGAAATGAACTAAGCATCGATAAATTGTTAAATTTTAATTGCGGAGAACCTACTGATTTAATTTTGTCTCCAAGAGATATCTAGTCAATAGGTTTATTAAGTAAATCAAACTAAAGGAAATAGGAGTAAAAAATTTAATTTATTCTCCCATAAGACTATATAGTCTTTTCAATTCTTTTATATTTCTCTTTATAATTTATCCCAAATTAAAATCAGGATTATATAAATATATACATATATACATATTTGAATATGCATATATTTATATATTTATAATTTAATTACTTATTCAAAATGCTCAAAATTCATATATATACATATATATATATTCCCATATATATATATGGAAACATATATATATATATATATATATATATATATATATATATATATATATATATATATATATATATATATATATATATATATTTTACTTATATGCTAAATATTTTAACTCTAACTCAAAAGCCATTTTTAACTTCCTAATTATTAAACCATATTTTTCCCCAACCCTAATTAGGGTTCCAATTTTCTCACATTTATAATAACTAAACTAATTAATATTTTTCTTTTATTTTTTTTAAAACCGATTTGCCGTAGCCCCATCCGGGCTAGGGTTTTATCCCATAATTTTTTTTTTTAACAGTCAAAGTTTCATGCTGGGCTGAAGACCCTAAAGGCGGCCACGATTTCATTGTTTGCAGGTCACGGGAGTTTTGGGAGGCGGGCTGGCCGCGCGCACCACTGTGTGAGCTCACAGTGGCGCCGCGGCACCACTGTGTGGCCACACAGTGGGCACCGCTAGCGGCTCCCCACTGTGTGGCCACACAGTGGCGGCCGTGGCCGTCCACTGTGTGCCGACACAGTGGGAGCAGCAAGCAGCTCCACTGTGTGTGCACACAGTGGGCGCCGCGCGGCCGTCCACTGTGCGTACACATAGTGGAGTCCGCGGGGACCCAAAACATATATTTTTTTTTAAATTTTAAAAAAAATATATATATAATATATATAAATATATATATATATATATATATATAGTTATATTTACATAACTTCAATAATCATAGTTAAAAGGATGAAATTTATTTCAATATAAATATATATAAATTTTTAAAAGAGAATTTACATGCAAAATTTTAAGCTAATTAAATAAAGGGAAAAGCATTAAGATAAATCAGATATATATATATATATATATAATTAATAAGCTTCTAAATCAATGCTAACTAAAATACAATTTAGAATACTATTCAAAGATACATTATACTTTTTTGGAAATAAAGAAATTCATTGATTTTTTTTCTTCAAATAAAATATTCACATAAAACAACTTTTTCCATTCAAAATACTTAAAAACTTCCAACATTAATAAACTTCTATTTGCCACAAGTGAAATATAGATAAAATCTAATTGAAAATAATTCTCTCTTTTTTTTTTATAACTCAAAGAAGCTTTTGCATGCAACTCAAATTAACTTTTCTTTTTCTAAAATCAGAAGTAGAAATAACAAGCTTTTCTTTTTAATAACATCTCTAAGATATTCTACCAAATTTTCAGGATGTTTCTCTGAATAGTCACAACAATAAAAACTTCAAGCCTATTTTCACAATTTACAACTTGCTTCTCTTTTCTATGAATGA
This sequence comes from Cryptomeria japonica, assembly GCF_030272615.1. NCBI lineage: Eukaryota > Viridiplantae > Streptophyta > Pinopsida > Cupressales > Cupressaceae > Cryptomeria > Cryptomeria japonica. The sequence continues at coordinate 78,653,358 of NC_081408.1, read as the reverse complement.
GGCATATTTCTATAACAATCTTAAACAAACATCTGCAACTGAATTCAAGTATCTTCAATAACAATCTTCTGTATCTCTTTCATGGTTCCTATTCTCTTTCCTCTGAATTTCCTGCATAATAGAAAACACAAATATGACCACGGAGTGCTCACCTCCCAGCCTAGGCTAACTGGTAGCCACCCCCGAGCTCGAAGAACCAAATCCTAGACGGGTAGCAAATAGGCAAACACATAGAAAGCAATGCATACAGAATTTCCAGACACATTCCCAACCTGGCTTTCACAGCACCACACTTCGGTGATGAACGTTTTCAAAGGGTGGTAGTGGACCAAATACCCTGAGGAGAACTGCAAGTATTATACAAACAAGAAGCCACCTCATGGCACAATAAAAAATATCAAGAATTCTCAACCCCTTATTCCTTATGCCCCCCAAAGGCATTCTAGCCTTATAACCCTCTTTATGACCCCCATTGCACAAATAGGCCATGCAGCAAGGGTCACACAAAGATCCCTTGTGATCGCTCTCAAAAGAGAGTCTCTCACTCGAGGGCTGTCACTGCTACCACCCTCAAGATCCTCTTCTCTCCCAAGAGTAAGAGATCTTGAGAAAACTCCCAAAACACATCAATTCATAAAACAAAATACCAAAAGATTTTCAAACATAAACTTTCAAGATTACAGATTTCTTACACCAACAACTTCTAGACATGAACAAGAAGAAGATATTAAAAGTAAAAATTGAAACCAACCTTAATCTGCCCAAAGGTTATTATGATATCTGATGAAGAGCTGCCCAATCCACAAATCTTTTTCCTTCTACCCTTATTCAATTTCTCTATTCCATAACATTATTTTCCTTCCAATTTTTTCTTCTGTCTCCAAATATGGAGAGTGGGTGATTACCCTGCTATTCCCAAAAATCTTCCTTAAGAAGCTCACTCTCTGAGTTCTCACAGGATTCTAAAAAAAACAAAAAAGAAGAAAGAAAGCAAAATGCAAAAAGACTCTCCTTCCAAAAGGAAAAATCTTGATTTGATTTAACTTCAATTTTCAATTTTCGCTCAACTCAAAAAAGCCAATTTTTAAAGCGTTAAAAAGATCATTATAAAGTAGAAACTTGCCTAAAATTACCCCTAACCCCTAGGTATACCTTATGGGCTTTAGGAAACCCTATTAAACTACCCCTAGGTGTTCATTTAACCCATTTTAAACCCCTCTGAAGTTTATTTTCGGGTCAAACATAAGTTGACCACCCCAAATATTATATTCCCAAAATATTTTTGACAACACATTATTTTATTTAAGATTAATTATAATTAAACACTTTCCCACCAAGAGACAACATAAAACATTTAAATTTAAATACACACGTGTCAAGTGACACTAATAAAATACTTTTACAAAAGTAAAACATGAAATTGTCTCTTGAGGTTTTTACACATTAAAATTTAATTAACACTTAACACTCATGCAACATATACTGTTACGAATAAAATACAACACAAACGGGGTGTTGTCTCTCCAAATAGACAAACCCTGGCTTTACGAACATACATAAGTCTAGGTTTGATTCTCCGTAATTTTCCATGGTCACATGGTAAATTTCCTGCGCATCTCAATTTACACATTAGTACTTCCAAATATCCAAATATAATATAATTCAATAATATAACAATGCACATCATCACTTGCATACAATTTTCATCTGCACAGATTGAATACATCTTTTGTCAAGCAAATTCATATAAGCAATTTTCATCCCAATTCACATATACTAAACATACATCATAGTTCTATATTCAGAATAAAGTCCTGCAAATTCAATAACGACATCTATCATTGCAATATCATTCTATCTAATAATCATGTAGTGTTCTATCTCATAAAGTATGTAAGTAAATCATCAAATCATAGCAATGTTATCCAAATCCTGAAATCATAAAAGTTCTAAGTCTCAAAATGTATCAAAATAAAGTATCCATAATAGTCTAAAATATAAAATCCACTGAATGTCAGACTGAGTCGAGGTGAGGCCTCACAATTGCTTAACCTAACAAATTTAGGGTTTAGAGTTTAAGCTACTGACCTATCTTTCCTATAAGGTCGTTGCTGTGTTTCTTTTTGAAGTTGTTGGCAAAAGTTGTAGTTGTGTATCCATGAGAAGCGATACATGATTCTTGCCAAACCAGAGAAGAGAAGTGATATCTATAGAGTGTAAGTGCAGAAGGTGAAGAAGAGCTAAAGAGGATCTACATTAGCATTGACTGTCGTTCTTAGATCATTGTAAAACCCGTTGATCTTTAATCACCTCAACAGTTGGAAAAATCCCTTAATAGGGTAGCTCTAACCAACTTATTGAAAATCCTTTAACAGGGTGACTCAAATTCATTGAGTTCTTTAAATCCTCTAACAAGGTAACCTTTAACAAGGTTTAACCCTTAACCAGGTATCTTAGCCATCCCTTAACCGGGTGATCCCTAGTAGGATCGGTTCCTAATAGAACCTATTGTAATAAGTCTTTAACCAGACTAGGCTCCTAATAGAGTGGACTTCCAAAGAGTTCAAAATAGCTTGTGGGTATTCATCCCCACCGTGGTTTTTCCCAGTTGGGTTTCCATGTAAAAAATCTGTGTGTTATATGTGATGATTTTCATCTGATGGTTTAAGTGGTCTGTGTCTGATAGTAAATCATGTTGAACTAGTTATTGTATTTTTGATGATTGACTACCTGTTAATGCATAAGGGTGAAATGGAAGTGTAATAATAGAATTGTATGAGAAGATATGTGTTAACCAGTTTATGCTATTCTTAGCTATTCTGGGTTTTGCCAGTTGTACTTTGTTGAGGACCGGTATTACTATTTTTCTATCAAAGCACAGTGTCTATTGACTAACTGGTTGAAGGAAAGTGTTTTTGCCTATACTGATTCACCCCCCCTCTCAGTACTGGTTTTTTACTCACCGTTCATCATTGAGTTATCAAAGACAATCTCCATCATTCATTCTTCATCGCTTCATGGAGGCGATAACCCATCACGCATTCTCCACCATTTGTAGAGACTTCGCACATTCCCGAGGTAGATAGGATCAATACCCTTCATGCAAGATCCTTCACATGCACGAGTCTAATGTGGCAACATGATCTGATCTCTATCATAATGCTAACTCATCGCATAATGTCATCGATTGAGTCACACAAGCTCAAGACACTCTAACCGAAAACCCTAAGGCTAAGACTACCAATTGGTAGTCATACCATTACATCATACGGGTTCACCTGTACAAGCATACTACTTCTTCTTTTGCACATATACCGGTTCACAATATTATACCAGTTCACTTTTCCAGTTGCTTAACTGGTAGTTGCCTAACCGGTTCACTCTTCAACATATTGTCGGTTCACTCTCCAACATATTGACATCAATGATAACATAATATCATCATGTCAACATACTCTGCACAAATCCCAACAATACTCGGCCTCCTTGGCCGAGTACTGTATCTCCCTTAGCGTGTCTTGCATCAGGGCACCAGTCGTCGCCCTCTCCAATCTATCAGCAAGGTCCTCTGCTCAACCCTAATGCTCTCTCTCCATATCCCACTCTGCCATAACATGCATAATCTAGCATTGCTATGCTAACACCTATGCCTACAACTCCTACACTGTGACCTATAGTGCTCTAATCTGTGAATCCCATCGATAGGTAGGTACCCTAATTTGAAGAAGTGCCTATGTCGTGACCTCACCTACACCTGTCCCTCTCTGAGGCACTGATGAAGATAAAAAATCAGATCTCCTCCCTTGGGTAGGTTGCCTATCATCCTCCATACCACCCACTGTAGCTAGCAATGTCTCTACCCTACCAACCCCACCAGTACCAATAACGAGTCCACCTCCTCTATCTCCTCCACCTCCTCTCCCTCTATCTAATCCCCCTCCTCTATCTGCTCTACCTCCTTGACCTCTATCTCCTCGACCTCCTCAACCACCTCCTCAACCACCTCCTCCTCCACCTCCTCCTCCATCTCCACCTCCCCCTCCTATCTCCTCTCCCTCCTCATCTCTCCATCTGACTCCCCCTCACTTCTGTGGCTCCTCATCCTCATCATCATCAAAAGAAAGCAACATCTCAGTTGGATCAGATATACGTGCCACTACATGTGCCATGAAGTACACAAAAAAATCCTCTGTCATCCTTGCATCCACAACCCCAAGCCCATAATCCTAGATCTTCCCTGCCAGCATCATGTATTCCTCAACTATTGCTACACTATCAAAAGTGGGTCCCCACTCCGGCACATCTTGTTGCCGATGAGCATATTAACAAGCTCCTTGTGGCATCCCTTGTTGTCTACTATACTACCACTAAACACGACTGTGCAAGAATCACTCAATAATAAAGGGCATTCGCCTGATTAGATACCTTGACATGTACACATAGGGCATCCCTAGCCCATCCTCTGCTCACACCTCACAATCTATATATAGTCTCCAAATGACCATATCAATATCATCAAGTATCCTCCACCAATGCTCTAGTTTTCCTAGCTTACATTGGACAACTACATCTGTATATCCATACACATATGCTCGACCAACTAGCCTATCCCTGTCTGTAAGCGGTCTCAACATAGGAATGTGCTTCTAGGCCCACACCTGTAACAATGTCACCCTAGCTGATAAATTTCTATATCCTAGATATACCACATGATGAAGTTTTCTGTATAGATGGGCCAACATACATGACCCCCATGCAAACCTACATCCCTGCGTCACCATGCCAAGTGAAAAGTGTTCATATCACTATGCCGCCTCTCTGCCAAAGCTATCAACAAACCCTGGTTAATGATATACCAAGGCATGTCTAGTAAACAAGACAACCCACATCTCTCAATCACATCTCTGTCTATTAGGTCTCGGAGACAACTGAGAGGGGGGGAGGGTGAATTAGTTGTCCAATAAATTCAAACCCAAATTAACTTATCCAAAAATTAATGCTTAATACCGGTAAACCAAACTTTATGCCGGTAGATAGTTTTATTAGTTAATTGCAGTACCGGTAAAGTTTAATGCATAAAACAGAAAGACAAATAACATCCACAACACATAACACAAATATTTGTACGTGGAAACCCTGTAAGGGGAAAAAACACGATGAGAAGCCTTACCCACAATTAAATGATACTGCTATAGATAGTATGTGTATATAATATGGAGTCTACACATGCAGAAAGACTAGCTGCCTAGAGCTCACTGCTCAATCACAAAATGGGAGTCACACTGACTACAATTGGATGATTAAATCCAATGATAATGTACTACTTAAAATAACATCTTCATATGCTGGATTCAGTATGTGTTAAGTTTTGATATGTTTTCTTCAAATACCTTCCTTCAATCTTCAAATGATGTCTGTGTGTATGGCTCTACTTATTTTTGCATATACCTTATTACAATCCTTTTCTCAATCGCATATCAATCTCACAAATGAGATCTTACATTTATACCATAACCTAAGACCAATTGAGTAGGTCAGCTTACTAAAGATATTACAATAAAATCAATTACAAATAAATCAATATACGATGCATCATGTCAGCTCAATGCATTTACAATAATAATAAAATCATTTCTATAATGTTTCGTGCTGATCTAGAATAGATATGCTTGCCGGTGCATAACTTGGACCTATTTGCTGTTAACAACACATATGCAAACTCGAATAGACCAATAACCAATTCGCCAAAGCCAAATGATCAAATCATGTCTTTGAAATAACTAAGTAGTCTCCAAGTTATTCCAAGTGCTGGTGAACAATATAATCTATCGGTGAACCAGATGCTGGTGACTATGCATAAATTCACTGACCATGTTGGTGAACATAATAAAAAATCTCCAAGTGCTGATAAGTGTTGACAAGTGATAACATGTGTTGACATCAATGAAAAAACCAATGCAACACATCCAAAATACCAACAATCTCCCCCTTTGGCATTGATGGCAACACAAGATGGAAAAACCATCAAAGTGCCAAATCAAAAATGCCAAAAACCAAAAACCAACAATCTCCCAAAGAGATCAAAAACCAAAATTTAAAATATATAATATCTCTCGCCCTAGGAATAATCTCTCCCCAAAATATTTTTCCATAATATCTCTCCCCCTTTGGCATCAAATGCCAAAGCAATACAAAAACCAAATACAAACAGTTCATGGAACTTATTACAAAATATCAACTACTCCTCTTGAGAAGTAGCTCTCCTCATCAAAGCCGGAAAAAGATTTCTCTATCAATTCTGTCGGTTGATGACAAACATCAACTATCTAAGTCTCTACTGGTGGGGGTATAACCCTAAGCTACTCTCTGAGATATTGAAAAGTCTCCTTAGGTAAAGGCTTGGTAAAAATATCTGCAATCTGCTCTTTAGTATTCACATAAACCAATTTCACTTCCTTTTCTTCAACATTCTCTTTCAGAAAATTTAATTTGATAAAAACATGTTTAGTTTTAGAGTGAAGTGCCGGATTCTTATATATATCAATTGCTTCCATGTTATCACAGTAAATGATTATAGGTTCCTTACAATTTACCTTTACGTCCTTCAACATTTGCTTGATCCATAATACCTGTGTACAATTGGTTGCTGCTACAACATATTCTGATTCTGCTATTGATAATGATGTACAACTCTATTTCTTGCTCAACCAAAAAATTAATCTGCTACCAAGAAAAAATGCTTCGCTGGTGGTGCTTTTTTTGTCATCTACATCTCCTACCCAATTAGCATCTATGTATGCACATAAATCAAAATTTTCATCTCTAGGATACCATAAACCAAGATTTGTAGTGCCTTGTAGATACCAGAAAATCCTTTTTACTACTAATTCATGATTTTCTTTAGGATTACTCTGAAATCATGAGACAATACATACTGCATTCATAATATCAGCTCTTGTTTGTGTCAAATACAGTAAACCTCCTATCATGGATTTGTATCTTGTCAGATTAACAGCTATTGATTCATCCTTCAAAGATAGTTTATCAGTTGTAGTCATAGGTGTGCCTACCGATTTACAGTCCATGCCAAATTTATTGAGTAATTCTTTCAAGTACTTAGATTGACATAAGAATATACCTTTATCAATCTGTGAAATCTGCAATCCTAAAAATAATTTTATCTCTCCAATCATAAACATTTCAAATTCTTGCTGCATTTTATTAGAAAAGTCCTTACATAATCCATCTTCTACTCCAAAGATTATATCATCAACAAAAACTTCAATAAAAAAGATGTCATCATTAGTCACTTTGTAGTATAGATTGTTGTCTGCATTACCTTTAGTGTAACCAAGCTTCAAAAGATATTTGTCCAATCTAGCATACCAAGCTCTAGGAGCTTGCTTTAGTCCATATAAAGCTTTCCTTAACTTGGGTGTTTTTACTTGTTGTTGTTCCTCAGTGACAATTGAATTTTCAGATGATGTCGGTGTACCTGGATCAACATTCTATACTGGTGTACTCATAATAGGTTTATTTGCGATTATCTCTATTGCCGATTCAGAGTCTGTGTACCTTGAATTTCCTCTAAATTGTTCATCAATTTTCACATTTGCACTATCAACAATTTTCTGCAATCTCTTGTTAAAACATCTATATGCCTTGCTTTTAGATGAATAACCAAGAGATATTCCTTCATTACTTCTAGGATCAAATTTTCCAATATACTCATCTCTTCTACTGTAGCATTTACTTCCAAATATTTTGAAATATTTAAGAGTAGGAGTATTACCAAACCATAATTCATGAGAGGTCTTATCATTTTCACCTCTGATGTGAACTCTATTGAATGTATAAATCATTGTATTGACTGCTTTTGTCCAATATACATGAGGTAGATTTGCTTCTGATATCATGCTTCTAGCTACATCCAAGATAGTTATGTTCTTCCTTTCCACAACTCCATTCTGCTGGGGTGTCCAGGGTGCTGATAACTATCTTATGATCTCATTCACTTCACAAAATGTATTAAATTCCTTAGATGTGAATTCACCTCCTTGATCTGATCTCAAACATTTGATTTTCTTGCCGGTTTCATTTTCTACCATCACCTTAAATAGTTTGAATTTCCCAACTACTTCAGATTTCTCCCTAAGAAAAGTAACCAACACATTCTAGAATAGTCATCAAGGATTAGCATAAAATATCTATCTCCTTGTATACTTCTAGTTCTTGATGGACCACATAAATCTGTATGAATTAAATCAAGAACATTGTTAGATTTATTTGGAATACTTTTGAAAGATGCTCTAAATTGCTTTCCCAATTGACATTCCTTACATACTGGATTATGAGGTTTAACAATCTTAGGTAAATCTCTAACTGCCTTAATTGTACTGATTTTCACAATGCAATCAAAGTTTACATGACAAAGTCTCTTATGCCATAACCAACTTTCATCAATATGTGCAATCAAACATATTTTCTCATTGTTGTTTAAATGAAAGATATTAGCTCTAGTCTGATTACCGATTGCAATTTCCAAACCAGTTCTATTTAAGATTTTGCATTTACCATTCTTGAATTGTAATTGAAATCCTTTCTTAACTAATTGACCAACACTCAAAATATTATGTTTCAAACCTTCAACATAGTAGACATTATTAGTATTGAGCTTACCATCAAAAGATATAGTTCCTTTTCCTTTGATCATACAAGTTTTATCATCTCCAAATCTTACTAGACCTCCATTGTAATCCTAAAAGGTTAAGAATTTACTGTTATCACCAGTCATGTGATGTGAATGTCCTGAATCAATGATCCATTCATCCTTATCTTCAATTTTAGCTGCCAGGGCCCACTCTACCAGTTGAACAGTAGGTGTTGGTTGATCTTCTATTATAGAAACAAAAACCCATCCATTGTTTGTTGGAATTTCATCAAAATCATCAGTGACTCCTTCATCAACATAATAACAAGATTTGTCTCTATTCTTCTTAAACTTGTATCTTTGATAATCAAGGTTAGGCTTATATGTTCTTTTAGCTTCTTCTCTTAATCTTGCATGTTTATCAGGACATCTAGAAGCCATATGACCAATCCTATTATAGTTAAAACATTTAAAGGGTGCTTTACCTTCATACTTATTTCCAACTGGACCTTTAGGCATTTTCCTTGCAAATAGTGCTTCAAGCTCTTCATTCTCCTTTCTGATTTCTTCAAGTTCTCTTGCATAGAAGGCTTTCCAATTAGATTTCTTAGATAATGATGATGCTGCAGATACTGATGATGCTTTGAAATCTAAATCAGTCTTTATAGTAGCAACATGACCAAATTCCTCAAGTTCAAAAGCTGAAAGTTTTTCAACCAAAGTGTCTCTAGATACTGATGCATTAGGCATTGTTCTCAATTCATTTATAGTAGTAACTTTCATTTTATATGCTGGTGGAAATGCTCTTAAAACTTTAGAAACAATTTCATCTTCACTTAAGGTTCCTCCACAACATTGTATACCCAAAACAATTTCATTTACTCTTTCCATAAAAGAAGAAATCCTTTCATCTTCTTCGATTTTCAGATTTTCATACCTGACCTGGAAGCATTCAAGTTTTGCAATTTTGACTGTGGTATCATCTTCATTCAATGTTTCCAACTTGTCCCAAATAGCTTTAGCAGTAGATCTATCTGATAATCCCATGATTTGCTGATCTGACAATGCACTCAAAAGTGTTTCTCTTGCTTTGCAATCATTTTCTTCATCTTTAGCCAAGGTTGGTGGATTGGGTTGACCTTGAGTAGGAGCAGTATACCCATTCTTTGTAACATCCCAAATGTTCTTTCCAATGCAATTCAAATGTGTCTCCATTTTGATCTTCCATATGCCATAGTTAGTTCCATCAAGTTTCAGAGTGTCCTTCCTGAAATAGTTAGTAGACATTGGATCTCCTCAAGCTGTTAAACTTCTGGAAAAAGAGGACTAGGCTCTAATACCAATTGTTAGGTCCCAGAGACAACTGAGAGGGGGGGGTGAATCAGTTGTCCAATAAATTCAAACCAAAATTAACTTATCCAAAACTTAATGCTTAATGCCGGTAAACCAAAATTTATGCCGGTAGATAGTTTTATCAGTTAATTGCAGTACCGGTAAAGTTTAATGCATGAAATAGAAAGACAAATAACATCCACAACACGTAACACAAATATTTATATGTGGAAACCCTATAAGGGGAAAAACCATGGTGTGAAGCCTTGCCCACAATCAAATGATACTACTACAGATAGTATGTGTGTACAATATGGAGTCTGAACATGCAGAAAGGCCAACTACCTAGAGCTCACTGCTCAATCATAAAATGGGAGTCACACTGACTATAATTGGATGATTAAATCCAATGATAATGTACTGCTTCAAATAGCATCTTCATATGCTGGTGTAAAGCGGAAAATCGCGAGCGAACCCTAAGTGTTCCCTCCACCACTCCCAAGGGGAAAGGGGGGGTCACTTAGGATTGTCGGTTTTCACTTAGGGGAGACTTTACATTCAAAAGAGGGGTTGAAACCCACAAGATCCAATCCCACGCAATGCAAGATTGGATTCTAGATGAGTTTCAAGGGTTAAGACAACAAGGCCACCCTCTTTTGTAAAGAATGTAGATACAATGATTAAGCTAGGAATGCATAGAAAGTGAGAAAGATTCGCTTATAAACTGAGATAGGGATATAGGATGAAGCTGCGGACTTGGAATTAGCACTAAAATGTCAAGACGGTGCTGTCCTGCAAATTTGAACGAAAGTTGACGGGACGATGGCGCCCGGTGTGCACACAGTCCTCCGAAAAATCTGCGAAACGAAGGGAGATCTGTTCGTCTCTGCACAAGGATTCCAGATCTTCAATTTCAGCCGCGTACCTGCAACCTACACACAGAAAAGTGAGGACGATTGGGGGGTTAGGGATTAGGGGTTTGCCCTTAGGTCAAACCCCGGTTTTGGAATTAACCAAGAAATGAGAAATGTTGTGAATGTAAATGACTATAATGCAAAACAAGTACTAGTACCTTGTTGTAAGAATGTTTGTATTCTTACATGCGAAGGTGTAGATGTTGTTGTATGTTGTAGTATGTGATCTCCTCTTCAATGGTTGAATCCTTGTCTTGAATGCAACACTTAGCCTTGAATGGAGACTTAGAATGATCAATTGCTTGAAGGAATGCTTGAATGCTTGAATGTTTGAATATCGTTTTCGCCTTTTTCTTCCATCTATCCAAATGAGAGAGGAAAATGTAGTTTATATACTTGTCAATTAGGGTTGATAGACTGATTTTCCCGACCTTAGGCCGACCAGGAAATGTTTATTTTCCAATTTGCAAACAAAAAGACCCGAAGCCCCATAGGAGACTGGGCCTAAAATAGGGCCAGGGACCAGGGCGCTGGGCGCTCTGGTCCCACCTCCCGGGATAGCAGGGTGCAAAGAGGGAATAGTAGGGTGCAAGGAGGGATCAGGCAGGGTACTGGAAAAATGCAGTTTTTGATGTCGTGAACAAGTTTCGGGGTCTCCATTCAGGTTTGGTGTTGCGTCGCCATCGTGAAGACCCAAATGCGGTCAAAATTGCAAGTGTCACAATTTTAAGATGCTACATTTAGCCCCCACTTTAGTGGGAGTATAAGCGTACGCTCATACTTCCGATAAAGTACAAGGAAACAACATTGAAAGACTTTCAACACGTCAAGGAGGCAAGACACACCAAGCCCCCAGTGGACTAAGGATCTTACAACTTCGATTGACAAAGTAAAAGGGAAGATCATGAGGGAGAACCATGACTATCAGTAGTAAGGTTCCCTCACTATGAGTCATGCAAGAAAAATACCAAAAATTTTCAAGGCAAAGCTAAGTTCGCCAAGAAATTTTCGAGTATCCTGAAGGGATAGACGGGGTGTATGCCCCCCTACGTTAAAGCGATCGCACATGCCTCAACGGGGGTGATTGCTTTAACGTAGTGATACACATAAGAAATGAGAAGGGAAAGGAGCACGTTATCACAAGGATTTAGCCCCCAAGTGTGAGATAAACCCAAGGATAATAGACACAAAACACAAAGCACAAGGTGACTTCACTTTCCTCGGGGTCAGTATGATGTATGATAAGTCATGTATATCATATGTATGTATGCATAATTGTTCTTCATTCCCCAATCAAGGAAGGTCACCTAGAAGAAGGGAACACATGTGTCTTTTGAGTCAACATGAGAGAGACCAAAAGAGATCTCAATGCTTTGCATCATCCTCAAGTAGACAACACCAAGGACAACAAATAGAAGAATGAGAATAACACATAGAAGAAGTAACAAAAGAGAGGAGGAGAGAATCTGCTATGCTAATGAAACTAGTCTAGCACGTCATCTACCCCCCGATCTTGCTGATCAATGTTTCGGGAAGGTAGGGAACATGCTAGAGGAGGAACATTCAACACAGCAGATGGAGCTATCACAAGATCCAAACAAGGGCTATGTTCATGTTCCAATCCACGTTGTTCTTGTCTAGGAGCTAGGATAAGTGCTTTAGAAAATTTGTTAGATAAATGGTTATCAACATCAACAAGTTCATATTCACTATCAGAAGCAAGAGAAGTAACATTTTCATCATGAATAATATTTTCATCTATATCATCATCAAGATTTATAAAAATAGGATCTTTAACTCGCACAGGATCAAGACCATCATGCATCTTATGTTTAGGAGATTTTGGAGAAAATGGAATAATGTTTGTTGAAGGTGTTTTTGGAGATTGTAGAGTTTGAGAAGCAGCTGCTTGAGCCCTAAGACGATGCTTTCATCGGCGTTCACGTGCAGAACAATTTCGTCTAGTCTTAGTAGGAAGTTGAGGAGATTGAGGAGGAGGAATGTTCTCATCCTTATCACTTGGGTGTTTAGGTTGTGGTCTCTTAGGCTGGATAATAGGAGAAGAAGAAGGTCTCTTCTCTCTATAAAAGGACGGAGGAGGAACTGCTCCATATAAAGGAGGAATTTTTGGTTTAGGAAGAAGACCAAGTCCATCATGACGAGGAGGTATAGGTCTACTTTTAGGAAGTTTATTAGGCATAGACATAATCACATCCATAGGAATGGGTTGGGAATCTTCTTGAGGAAAGACATTAGTTTTATCTTTCAAAGGAAGAACCTCCTTCTCAAGAACGATAGGAATATCAAGTTTGGGTGTTCTAGGTTCACTTAGAGATAAGATCATATCTGTTTTCCACTTCTGATAAGATTTGAAAAGATGATCACTTCACGGAGGAAGAGATTGGAATTGTTTAGGCCAAAAATAATCAATAGGAACGCTAGAAGTTCTTTCAGCTGGTTTAAAGAGACTATGATTGACAGTAACAACTTCACCATTATGGGGAAATTTCAAACATTTATGAATAGGAGAAGCAATAGCTTTCATGGAAGATAGCCAAGGATAGCCAAGATTCACACGAAATTGTTCAGATGAAGGAATAATAGCAAAGTTCACATCAAGGGATTTGTTATGAACTTCAATAGGTAATGTAATAGAACCAATTGCAGGAGAAGAAAATGCATCAAATAATTTCACAACCACATCTGTTTTGTCATAGATCACTTGATTCAATTGTAAAGTAAAGAGAAATTCTTCAGTAATAACATTAACCATGCACGAAGGATCAATAAGCACTCCCCGACAAGGTGTATTCTTGACTTTTGCAACTATGTATAAAGGACCATCAGGTGCCTTGATAGTTTCATTAGAATCAAATGTGATGGAAGGTTCTTTAGGGTTTTCTTGCTACTCTACAAAGTTAATCACATTCGAAGTCATAGACACAAGACCATCAAATGAGAAAGAGGAATCATTAGTCTCAATCGCATTAGAGGTATGAGAAGGTAATGGATCAGTAAAAATCTGGAGATTTTGGTTAGGAGGAGCTACAGATGTATTGCCTTTATCATTCACTCTTGAAATAGAGATAGTAGTATTATCAATCAAATCTTGAATTTTACCCTTTAAAGCAAAACATTTTTCAATATCATGCCCAGGTTGACGATGAAATTGACAAAAAGATTTGTTATCAAAATAAGGTGAATTAATCTTTGCAGGATCAATTTTCCTTATAGGAGGAAGAGTAAGCACATTTTGTTCCAATAACTTATTCATAATACTATGCAATGATTCATTCAAAGGAGTATACTTTCTTTCTTTCTTGAAAAACTTAGAAATAGGAGGCACACTTGATGCTGCATTCACATTGTTGTTGATGATGTTTTCATTGAATTTGATAGAATCTCTATTCGGTTTAAACTTCCCAAATGGTTGTTGACTGCTATCACCCTTATCACTCGGAGCCATAGGATGTGATTGTTCCATTTGACTCACAGTCAGTTGATAATTGTGAAGGGTTGCACACAACTGTTGGAAAGAAGTAAACTCAGAAAACAGAAGTTTGTCTCGAATATCTTTTTGTAAATTAGAAATAAAGATTCTTTGAATATCATTGTCAGGCACTGGAAAAGAAATTTGAGCATACAAATGCTTATATCTACCAATGAAATCAGTCACTTTTTCTTTAACACCTTGTTTACAATGCATTAAATCAATCAAAGTAACTTTAGGACTTATATTGTTTTGAAATTGTTGAATGAAAGCATTTGCAAGTTGTTCAAAAGAAGTAATAGAATAGGAAGGCAACGAGCAATACCATTGTAGGGCCTTGTCTCTTAATGTTCTAGTAAACAATTTTGCAAGCAACCTTTGGTCATAAGCAAAATCGGTACATATTGTTTGAAAAGTCTTAACATGTATTAGAGGATCACCTTTACCATTATAAAGCTCCAAATGCGGGATTTCAACATGTTTAGGAGGGATAGCTCGAACAATGTCAAGAGAAAGTGGGCTCGCAACATCAAATGTGGGCACACTAAACTTAGATTGATTAATAGAGGCAATTTGTTGCTGTAAAGAAGAGACAGTTTGTGCAAGATTGTTAATGGTCGCTTCAGTCGAAGAATTCATATTAGATGTGCTAGATTGAGATGGAGGTGTTATGTTCTTGAAAGAAGGTAAAGAGTAAGGTGGCAGGACACTATGATAGTCAGTCATAGGAGAGGATTGGAAAGGAGGAACACTACAAGGAGGAATGGAATGGTTAAATGAATTGCCCCCTTGTGTCATGTTCATTTGTGGAGATGTAATAGGAACACTCATTGAAGGAATGAATGAAGAAGTTGGATTAAATGAAGGAAGAGGATTAATTGAAGAGGAAGGATTGCCCCCATGACTGGTGATCATAGGAGGAATGTCTTGTATAGAAGTAGTCATTATGTTTGATGTAAAGGTAGGTATGCTAGCAATAGAAGTTGTCAAAGGAATAGAATGATTGACTTGAGTGGGAGGTTGTGTATAACCTAAAGTTTCGGCACAACTCTTCATAGGCATCACATTCGAATCCACAATGTGTGCAATACCACGCAAAATATCAATTCCATTCTTATCACTTTGAAGCATATGTTTTAGACCCTCAATTAAAGGAAGAGCTTGACTATCGGGGTATTCTTGAGACATCCATTGTCGAAAATAGTCAAATTGGTTATCCAATTTCGCAAGTTGTTCTACAGAAACCTCATGGAGAGCTTCTTCATCATTAAGAGGATTAAAGGAATTACCCATGTCCTCGTTAAAAAGGCCATTCAAATTAGGTTCCATCTCCTCAGTAATTAAACCTTGGAAAGACTTAATTCTCAGGCTTCGTCTAACGGGAATAGTGTAAGTAGGGCTTATTGTTGTAAAACTCATGCACTAGAAAGGGAGAGAAGATTTTGAATTTAGAGGTAGCAAAGTTCAGTAAAATCAACCAATCTTCTAGATTTAAGTTGTTAAATGCAATCACGACAATCTCCCAAAATTTTGAAAAAAATGTCAGGGACCGTGGCGCTCGGAGTGCACACAGTCCTCGCAACTTTTTTCGAAATTTGCAGGGATGAAAGTTATGATGATTTTAAAGCTAATCTGAAAAAATTGAGTGATTTTACGATCTGTAGATAGGCCAAATTAAAGTTGCAATCTCAAAATTGAACCCTACCAAGATTGTCGAAAAATGCAAAATTTGAATTTTGAAAAAGAGAGGGAAACTGAAATTTTGAATTTTATGATTTTAGAGGGAATACCAAAAGCAATGCAAGTTTTGAAATTTAAGAGTTGACTCAATTTCACACAAAATTCAATTTTGAAAGCGGAAATCAAAGTTGTTGTAATTAAGCACTTAATTTCAAAAGTCACAAATTGCAAGAATTTGAATAAAGCACTGAAATTTCGAATGAATGCTAACACACTTTTCAGATTTAAGACAGCAAGAACACAATTTTGACACAAAATTTCAATTTCAACAATTTTTGAATGATTAGGAGCCTTAATCCAAGTAATCACTAGACCAACTTTGACTGTAATTTTGAAAGTGTTATAATTGATAAAATCAGCCAAAATTCTGGATTTTAGAAGAAAAATACAGTAAGATCTAGCTCCCGAAATTTCGGAAAAAATGTCGGGGATGATGGCGCTCGGAGTGCACACGGTCCTCGCAACTTTTTCCAAAATTTTCAGGGATGAAAGATATTATGATTTTATTGTGGAATCCAAAGTTACAGCTGATTTGGAGATGTTTTGATCAGTGAAATTGTCGGACAAAGCTTGAATCAAGAGGGTTTTAAAAATTAGGGTTTTGACAATTAACCACTTAATTTTCAGAATTAAAGCACAAATATGAATTGTTAATTTGTAATAGAAGGGTAGATCTGAAAGAAGCATTAACAATTAGACATTTCACAAGTTCAATTTTCAAAAAGAAAATTTAGGGTTTTTATGCAATCAACCTCTAAAATTTTGCAAAAGATCAAACATGGAAATGTAATCAAGGAATCCAATTTTAAAATCTAACCATGAATAATCAGAAAGGACGTTCACATCGGGTTCACCAAAATGTAAAGCCGAAAATCACGAGCGAACCCTAAGTGTTCCCTCCACCACTCCCAAGGGGAAAGGGGGGGTCACTTAGGATTGTCGGTTTTCACTTAGGGGAGACTTTACATTCAAAAGAGGGGTTGAAACCCACAAGATTCAATCCCACACAATGCAAGATTGGATTCTAGATGAGTTTCAAGGGTTAAGACAACAAGGCCACCCTCTTTTGTAAAGAATGTAGATAGAATGATTAAGCTAGGAATGCATAGAAAGTGAGAAAGATTAGCTTATAAACTAAGATAGGGATATAGGATGAAGCTGCGGACCTGGAATTAGTAGTAAAATGTCGAGACGGCGCTGTCCTGCAAATTTGAGCGAAAGTTGATGGGACGATGGCGCCCGGCGTGCACACGGTCCTCCGAAATATCTGCGAAACGAAGGGGGATCTGTTTGTCTCTGCACAAGGATTCCAGATCTTCAATTTCAGTCGCGTACCTGCAACCTACACATAGAAAAGCGAGGACGATTGGGGGGTTAGGGATTAGGGGTTTGCCCTTAGGTCAAACCCCGGTTTTGGAATTAACCAAGAAATGAGAAATGCTGTGAATGTAAATGACTGTAATGCAAAACAAGTACTAGTACCTTGTTGTAAGAATGTTTGTATTCTTACATGCGAAGGTGTAGATGTTGTTGTATGTTGTAGTATGTGATCTCCTCTTCAATGGTTGAATCCTTGTCTTAAATGCAACACTTAGCCTTGAATGGAGACTTAGAATGATCAATTGCTTGAAGGAATGCTTGAATGCTTGAATGTTTGAATATCGTTTTCGCCTTTTTCTTCCATCTATCCAAATGAGAGAGGAAAATGTAGTTTATATACTTGTCAATTAGGGTTGATAGACTGATTTTCCCGACCTTAGGCCGACCAGGAAATGTTTATTTTCCAATTTGCAAACAAAAAGACCTGAAGCCCCATAGGAGACTAGGCCTAAAATAGGGCCAGGGACCAGGGCGCTGGGCACCCTAGTCCTGAAGGACCAGGGCGCTGGGTGCTCTGGTCCCACCTCCCGAGATAGCAGGGTGCTGGAAAAATGTAGTTTTTGATGTCGTGAACAAGTTTCGGGGTCTCTATTCAGGTTCGGTGTTGCGTCGCCATCGTGAAGACCCAAATGCGGTCGAAATTGCAAGTGTCGCAATTTTAAGACACTACAGCTGGATTCAGTACCAGTTAAGTTTGATATGTCTTCTTCAAATACCTTCCTTCAATCTTCAAATGATGTCTGCGTGTATAGCTCTTCTTATTTTCGCATATACCTTATTACAATCCTTTACCCAATCGCATATCGATCTCACAAATGAGATCTTACATTTATACCATAACCTAAGACCAATTGAGTAGGTAGGCTTACTAAAGATATTACAATAAAATCAATTACAAATAAATTGATATCCGATGCATCATGTTGGCTCAATGCATTTACAATAATAATAAAATCATTTCCATAACGTGTCGTGCTGATCTGGAATATATATGCTTGTCGGTGCATAACCTGGAGCTATTTGCCAGTAACAACAAATATGCAAACCCGAATAGACCAATAACCAATTCATCAAAGCCAAATGATCAAATCATGTCTTCAACATAAATAAGTAGTCTCCAAATCATTCCAAGTGCTGGTGAGCAATATAACCTTCTGATGAACCAAATGTCGGTGACTGTGCATAAATTCACTGATCATGTCGGTGAACATAATCAAGAATCTCCAAGTGCTGATAAGTGTTGACAAGTGATAACAAGTGTTGACATCAATGACAAAACCAATGCAACACATCCAAAATACCAACACTATCAGCCTGTGACAAATGAGGAATCAATGACCATGGTCTCTAAAATCGCTCTTGAGACTAGAGCATGCCAAGCTCTGCCTGCAAAACAACAAGTGTCCATCATCAGTTCCCACATCTATCCAATATATCCAATCAAAGAAAAATCAACTTGAAACAACAAAGCATCTCAAGACCCATATCGAGAAATTGAAAATTAGACTCATATCAAAAATGAAAGATTGCATATCAAAAAATGAAAGACCTATAACGAGAAATCAAATCAAAGATCCATATCGAAAAATCAAAGACCCATATCGAGAAATCAAATCAAAGGCAGATATCGAGAAATCAAATCAAAGATCCATATCGAAACAAGACCAATATCGAGAATCACTGACCCATATCGAGAAATCAATCAGAGACCATACAAAAAATCAGAACCCATATCGCAAGCATCACATTGGGAATCATATCGGAAACCAAGAATCAAGAATCATATCAGAAATAAAAAAATCAGGACCCATATTGAAAATCAGACTCATATCGAAAAGCAAACATTAAGATCCTTATCAAATTCAAAATCAGGATCCACATCAACAATCAATCACCTTATCACTCCATATTGAAAGCGATTCATCTTGATAGTAGTAGAATCAGATCATCATACACCAACATATAAGAATTGGACATCACACAAAGTAGGACTCACATTGGATCAAGAACCATAATAGAACAATCAACAGACACATATCGACATCTATGCCATCTATCTAATCTATTCAACTCACGACACATTCTTCAATCCTTTTGTTATTAGCTTTGGACATTATGCACTAAACCAGGGTTCCTAAGCACTAAGATGCTACTCATGCACTATCCTTTTTCATCAATGCGTTATAAATCATACTCTATGCGCTAAACCCCTCCCATGCACTAAATGGTACTTCCAATGCACTACCCTGTTAACCCTATGCGCTAACCTACTTGACACGCTACTCAACCTACCCCACATTCTTTTATGCAGACCCTATGCACTAGAACATTCTATGTGCTAGCCTATTTCCTACCTGCACTATCATATGCTACCCAGACGCTAAACTACCTAGGTTTTCACTATGCACTACACGATTTAACCTACGTGCTCACCCGCCAAACATCGACCCAAAATTCAAAAAAGTGTTCAAAATGAACAAAATCAATAAAAAACGCAGAGAGATTTCGACCACTTATTGGTGGGCCATAGGTGGCAGGTCTCTGGTATCACCTGACGCGCTCAAATTGGTGTGAAGCATATGGAATCGACATCATCGTCAAAGCTCCAATGTCACAATTACAAAGAGACAAGTGTGCACATGATTTTTCCAAATCACTTTTTACCTTTTAATAGGGTAAAATAAAAAAGGTTAATAGGTGGGACATGTATTTTCCTCACTTTTTTGCTTTTAACCTTATCAACATCATTTTCAAGAGATGAATCAATAATGTGCATTCAATGCAGTCATTATTCTCATATTGCAATCAATTCAAAAACACTCATCAAATCGATAATTTTTCACTAAATCCTTGATTCATCTCCCAAGGGGGCATCATCAATATCGTTCATTAAATCTGGGGCATCATATCGACATTTTGACACACAACATCATATCGATCAAATTTTGACAACATATCTAATAAATTTTCTTTGAATCAACATGTGCACACACGTCACTTCAAAGAGGGGCAAAATGTAGAAGTATAAATCTGACCACTTTCCTAAATGAATATTTAATATTCATTTTAAACCCATTCCTCTATTTAATTAATTCCTTCACATTCATATATTTAATTAAATGAATTACTCACTTTATTTAATTAAGCTCACCTAAACCTTTTCTAGCCTTTAATTAAATAAATTACTTTATTTAATTAATTCTCCTTTCTCCCTTTTTAATTAAATTTACATTTAATTAAATTGATCCTTGCAAATAAATAGATCTCATTTATTTATCTAAATCCTCCACTTGCATTTTCCTACATCTCCCACTTGCCTCCTAAACCCCCTTCTAAATTCTTCTAATCCCTTCCAATTAGCCTAGATCATCTCCTAATTATTGTCATATTCCTAAGCAAATAGAAGTCACTTCTCAAAGCCTCTAAAGTCTTTGAATTGCATTAAAGGCTTTGTGTCTTCAACAAGTTAACCCTCAAAGTCTTCCTAACCATTAATGGTTAACTCAACCTTCTTACATGGTTAGAGACTTTCTCTCTAACTCAACCCTCGTCTAACCCAAGGGTCTCATCAAGCATTCATGGCTTTACCCTTGGTTATCCCTTTAACCCTTTCACAAGAGTTTACCCCTTGGATAAAAGCTTTATCCAATGGATGACCCTAACCTAACCTTAACCCTTACCTCCTAAGGTAACCTTCATGTCTTCTCAAGCATTTAATTTTTCTTACATCTCCTCTCAAGCAACCTCTTGTTGACAATTGTCACCATTTCATTGGTGAGAATTGTAAACATGGATTGATTAACTTTCAATCTTGGCCCTTGTTAAGATTATCCAATCTTGACAATCCATTGCCCTATTTCTCCTATAAATAGAGCTCTCATTCTCTCATTTGGATCTAGAAGTTTTATGCATCAGACTTATGGTCATTTTGCTAATGATATATCCAAGTCTTTATGCATCAAACTTATAGTCTTTTTACTAAGTATTTAGCCTCTCTTTGTTAAATCATAATACAATTTAGAAGCATTTTCAATATCATAGCATATCCATGTTAAACTAGTATATCATGTTAGGATAAGTTTACTAATCCTTTATCATAATATCATCTTCATGCTAGCTTAAATCATCATAGTTTCAATATCAAGCATGTATTAGGAATGCATTCATGCTTATAAATCAAACGTCACTCATTCTTGGAATTGTCATTCCTAAGCCACTTTGCTTAGTGATCTGAGAGCAAGAGTGAGACCTTAGGAATCCTATGAGATAGAAAACAATGGGACACACCTTGGGAAGTTGAGCTATTTCACATAGTTCCTATAACTTGCACCAAGAGTCTCATTGGTGTGTGGGTATTTTGAATCTGACTTTTACATTTTTGTCACCCACATTTCTCGCATACATTATGAATGAAAAGAAGTAATGCAAAGTGAAAGAAATCATTATCCACCACATGATTTTGATAAATGTAATGAAAATAATGTAATCATATGTGAAATAGAAAACCAATTAGATTTAGTAAATTCCATTATGAGACACCCAAATCATATCTAAAAACACAAGTGAAAAATTATGCAGCCCACAAGTCAATTTTTAAAATGATAAATTAGGGCTTTTATGAATTTAACCACTAAATTTATGTAATTCAATTGTAAATTTGATTTTTGAGTGCAATTTTTTTTGTTTGAATGCCTACAAATCGAATATGAGACCATAAATGAAAAATAAGGATGCAAGGAGCTAGGTTCACCAAAAATTTAATGGGTGGAAAAAACTAGGGTTTTACCAATTAGGATACTAGTAAGACCACTGATTTTACCTTAAGGACCATTATATTGAAATAGGGGTGAATCCAATAGATCCGGCCATAATCCAAATATGGAAAGGGCTAAAATTTTGACTAGATTCATTGGTTATGTGTTTGTTACCCTCTTTCATAGTTGAAATTGGATGGTAATTATGAAATTAGGGTAAAACAATGAATAATTGAAGTAGACCAACAAAAACAGATTGCTATAGTTATCCCACAAAGCCACAAACTATGATCTAGGCAAAAGAAGATGCTTCAAAACTGTTCCAAGATGTTCGAACTGATTTGTCGGGACTAGGTAGTATAGATTTTCCTTGGTCCTCCAAGTTTCATTTTATCAAAAGATGAACCTGTTCATCGCCATCTATTATGTCAGAATTCCTCAATACAACCCCTAAGCTTGTTTTTGATAACTCAATGATGAACAGTTCGTACCGGTACTGAGAGGGGGGGGGTGAATTAGTACAGGCACAAAATTTTTTCCTGAACCGGTTTGACTGTAAACAGTGCACTTGACTGACAATCACTGACACTGATCTAAATCAAATTACTATCGGTTAAACATAGTGAGACTGTGAAAGACCTAAATCGGTAACACTTAGCTTTCCACACAACCTAATACCTCATTTCCACTTTACCCTTATGCATAAATAGGTAATCTACCATTAGAAATATAATAACTTGCTAGTTCAACTTGATTCACCATTTAACAAAAAATAACAAAGCATCACATGAAAAGGGATCACACATGAAACACATATTTTTCATGTGGAAACCCAACTAGGAAAAACCACAGTGGGGATGAATACCCACAAGCTGTTCTTTGAACTCTTTAGAAGTCCGCTCTGTTAAGAGCCTAGTCTGGTTAAAGACTATTACAATAGGTTCTGTTAGGAACTGATCCTGCTAGGGATCACCCAGTTAAGGGATGGCTAAAATACCCAGTTAAGGGTTAAACCCTGTTAAAGCTTACCTTGTCAGAGGATTTTAAGAACTCAACGGTTTTGAGTTACCCTGTTAAAGGATTTACAACAAGCTGGTTAAAGCTACCTTGTTAAGGGATTTTGCAACTATTGAAGTGGTTAGAGATCAACAGGTATTACAATGATATGGTAACAACACTCAATGCCAATGCAGATCCGCTTTAGTTCCTTCCTTTTGCACTCACACTCAGCAGGTATCAATTCTCTTATCTGGTCTGGCAAGAATCATGTATCTCTGCACTTAAATACACACACAACATTTACCAACAACCTCAACATAAAACACAACATCGACCTTATAGGAAATAGATAGGTCGGTAGCATAAACCATAAACCTTAAACATTTAGGTTAAGCAATTCAATCGGTTCAATCCTGACCATTGAATAGATTGCATTGAATACAACAGTCTTGAACATATCTCAAGACATTCTCCAACGTTCATTCTTCACCGCTTCTTGGAGGTGATAACCCATCACGCATTATCCACCGTTTGCAGAGATTTCACACATTCCCAAGGTAGATAAGATCAATTTCCTTCATGCAAGATCCTTCATGTGCACAAGGCTGACATGGAAACATGATCTGATCTCCTTTACAATGCTAACACATCACACAGTTTCATCGGTTGAATCACACAAGCTTGGAACACTTCAACCAGAAACCCTGAATCTGAGACTACCAACTAGTAGTCATATCATATGAAACCTTGATACAAAAAATTCCATATACCAGTTCACATTCCAACATACCGGTTCACTTGGACAAACATACCACTTCACTTTTTTACATATACTGGTTCACAGCATCATATCAATTCTCTTGCCAGTTGCTTACTTCAATATACCGGTTCACTCTTCAACATATTGACATGAGTGACAACATACAATATCATCATGTCATCATACTCTGCACATATGCCAACAATCTCCCCCTTTGGCATTGATGACAATATACAAGGATATCTCTCTACATCACATCTTCTCCCTAATATTGTAGATATCTTCTCTGCTTCACATCTTCTCCCCCTTTGACAACAATGCCAAAGTGGAGGCACAAGCTTCCCTGTTCAATTATGCTACTCCCCCTAAGGAGTAGCATCTTGCAACACATCAACCCTGAAAAGATATATCAATGTAAGACCAGATTGATGTGGAACACAAACCTTTAGTTCACCTCTCAAATAGGTAAATGTAGCCTTCGGTAGAGGCATGGTGAATATGTTTGCTAACTACTCCTTACTAGAAACATGTTCCAAAACAACCTCTTTGTTTTGAACCTTTTCCCTCAATAAATGATACTTGAGTTCAAAATGCTTGGTTCTAGCATGCAAAACTAGATTCTTGGAGATGTTAATTTCACTTGTATTGTCACAAAATATACTTACCGGTTCAGATACAGGAACTTTGAAGCCATTTAATACATGCTTCATCCAAATTGTCTGGGTGCAGTTCATAAAAGCTGCAACATACTCCACTTCTATTGTAGACTGAGAGATACAACTCTGCTTTTTACTCATCCATGAGACCAGTCTACCACCGAGAAAGAATGCACCACCGATTGTGCTCTTCTGGTCATCCATATTACCATCCCAATCAGCATTTGTAAACACTTTCAGGTTGAAATCGTTACTGTATGGATACCATAATCCATAGTCAATAGTTCCCTTCAGATATCTAAGAATTCGCTTAACTGCTACCAAGTGGGATTCTCTTGGGCTTTTTTGGAATCATGCAGTAATGCCCACTACATGTGCAATGTCCGGTCTTCTATGCACTACATAATGCAACTTACCAATCATTGATCAGTATTCCTTCTCATTTACCAATGCTGAGTCATCCTCTTTTGATAATTCACAACTGGTCACCATTGGTGTACCGACTAGTTTGCTGTCTTCCATCCCAAAGGTCTTCAACACCTCTTTTCCATACTTGGACTAAGTGATGAAGACTCCATCTTTCATTTGTTGAATCTGAAGTCCAATGAAGAACTTTATCTCCCCTATGAGTGGCATCTCAAATTCCTTCTTCATCTCATCTGCAAAATCATGACTCATCTTGTCATCTCCACCAAAGATTATGTCATCTACAAATACTTCATAGATCATAATCTAATCTCTTGATTTCAAGTAGATATTTCTATCTTCACTAGTTCTTTCAAATCCAATCTTCACAAGATAAGAGTGCAAACGTTCATACCATACTCTAAGTGCCTGCTTTAGTTCATACAAGGCTTTATGTAGCCTACACACCATGTCACTATCTTCTGATAGGGAAAAACCATCTGGTTGGTCTATATACACTTCCTCTTCAAGTATTCCATTCAGGAATGTAGATTTCACATCCATTTGATATACTTTGAATCCTTTAAAAGATGAATATGTAAGAAGCATACGAACTCCTTCCAATCTTGCTACTAGAGCAAAGGTTTCTCGAAAGTCTTCTCCTTCTTCTTGGACATATCCTTTACACACTAGTCTGGCTTTGTTTCTTACTACTGTGCCATCCTCATTCAGCTTATTTTTGAAGACCCATTTGGTTCCAATGACATTTTTATGCTCTGGTCTAGGTACCAAAGACCATGTACCATTCTTTTCTATCTAGTCAAGTTCCTCTTCCATTGCCTTGATCCAGTCTTCATCTTTATGTGCCTTTTTAAATGATTTAGGCTCAAATTCAGAGATCATACATGAGTTTTCTCTGACCTTTCTTCTTGTTATAATTCCTGCATCATTGCCTCCTATGATCTGCTTGGATCATGATTCAGTTTAACATACCTAGGGATGTTCTTAACAGATTCCTCTTTCTTTTTTTCTTCATCCTCATCTTCATCAGCATCAACATCTACCAGTGTAGGAGCACAATTATTGGTACTAGGCTGTTTTGCAACCGGTTCCTAGAAGGTTACTACCGGTTCATCTCCTATATGCTCACTGTCATTTTCCTTAGGTTTCTTAGAGGTTTCATCAACTCTAACATTGATGCTTTCAACAATTCTCTAAGTCCTATTGTTGAAACATTTGAGAGCTTTACTCTTCGTGGAATATCCTAGGAATATTCTCTCATCATATTTTGCATCAAACTTGCTCTAATGTTCACTCCTCTTGATATAATATTTGCTACCAAACATTCTAAAGTAGCTTACCACTGGTGTCTTACCAGTCCAATACTCATAAGGAGTCTTATCCTTACCCTTTTTTATGAGTACTTGGTTCATTGTGTAGACTGCAGTGCTCACCGCTTCTCTCCAAAAGGTGTGAGCAACCTTCCCTTGGATCAACATAGTTCTAGCCACTTCAACCATAGTTCGGTTGTTCCTCTCTGCTAGGTCATTCTGCTGTGGAGTCTGGAAGGCAGACAGTGGCCTCTTGATGCCATTCTCTTCACAGTATTTGTTGAATTCACTGGAAGTGAATTCCCCTCCTTGATCAGTTCTAAGGCATTTGATTCTTTTACCGCTTTCTTTTTCTACCAGTGCTCTGAAAGCTTTGAACTTTTCAAAGGCTTCAAACTTGTCCTTCAAGAATGTAACCCACATCATTCTTGAGCAATCATCACTAACAATCATAAAATACCTATCTCCCTGCACACTCCTAGTTTTCATAGGACCACACAAATTAGTATGCACAAGATCAAGTAAATTGTTTGCAGTGAGAGATTTACCTTTGAAGGTTGAGGAAGACATTTTCCCCAGTTGACACTCTCTGTACAAAGGATTTTCTAGTTTTCTCAACATAGGCAATCCTCTAACTGCCTTGATCTTACTAGCCTTCACAATGGTTATCAAAGTTTACATGGTAGAGTCTCCTATGCCATATCTAGCTATCATCAAACTTAGCCATAAGACATGTACTGATATTTGTATTCAATTGAAATAGGTTACCTTTGGTCTGCATACCGGTGGCCATCAATTCACCATTCTTTCCTTTGATTTTGCACACTCCATTTTTGAATTCCAGAGTGAGTCCATTGTCATTCAGCTGAGCAACACTTAAAAGGTTGTGTGTGAGACCTTCCACCCAATACACATTGTCAGCACTGCTTTTTCCATTCAGAGAGATAGACCCTCTACCTTTGACCATACATGGTGCATCATTACCAAAATGGACCACAGGGTAAGTGCACAAAGATGGTGGTCAAAAAGGGGGTATAAGTGGACACTTTTTTTCTGAAATTAGGTGAACCTGAACTTAGAGGCAAAATTTGAAAGTCATCCACTCAAGATATGAAGATAATCAAAGAACAAATATTGTAGTACTCTAAATCTAGTTTCCAAACTGCTAAACTTTTTCAAAATTGGATAAGATTAAGGGGGTCAAAACCTTCGCGCACAAAAAACTGACCCTATTTTTTTTTTGAAAAACATAACATAGTGTCTGACGTGCGCATCAAAAAGGTCATAGTTAGATTTAGTATTTTGACAAATCCTTTGGCAAAAAGATAGTTAAGAGTGAGCACTAGAAGATGTGTATTTTTTTGTAATTTTTTGTTGAGTATTTTTTTTAAATGATTTTTCCAATCGAGCACATCTTGAAAATTCGGTACCTATTCGTGCACGAAGCATAATTTGCACTAAACAAATCGAAAATACAATTTTTTTTTTTTAAAAATTGTAAAGAATCAAGTGCACTACAATAATATATAAAGTTTTTTAAATTTGGATACGTATATCAAAAGTTATACAAAAAATGGTGCACCTATGTCTGTGAGAACTATGGAGACACTAGTAAAAGAAATTCAATAATAATATGTTATTGTTGTTCAAATTGAAAAAAAAATATATGGTTAGAAAGCTCAGACAATGGGTGAAAATATAGTGGCAATTTTAGAAATACCCACTTTATGAAGTGTAAACCTGATGATGACAAAGTTGATAAACCAAGTTGATAAAATAAAACATGTCAAAAATGAGAGAAATGGAGGGAAATCAAACTTCCAATCCGTAGCTTTGTCATCCAGGCCTATTTCCAAGCTTAAAAAGTCAAAAGCGCGTACGGGGTACTTATGGTTTAAAAAGCGCGTACGAGGTATTTATAGTGTAAGAAGCGCGTACGCACTTGTTTCCCTTTAAACAGCGCATACGCGCTATTGTATAATATGATGTTCTATGTATACTATGTGTATATTCATATAATATATGTAATATATAATGTGTATAATATGATATTGTATATATAATATGTTTATATACATATAATATATTAAACATATATATACACATGTAAGTGTATCGTCTCTCCCTCTCAAACGCATACAAGGTCTCTCTCCCTCTACAACTTTCTCTTTGATTTTTATCATGTATTCTCTCCCTCCCTCTACCTCTCCCTTCCCCCCATGTTCTCTCTCTCTCTCTTTCCCTCTCCCCTCTCCTCTCCCTCTCTCTCCCTCTCCCCTCTCCTCCTCTCTCTCTCTCTCTCTCTCTCTCTCCCCCTCCTTCTCCTTCCCTCTCCCCTCTCCTCTCCCTCTCTCTCTCTCTCTCTCTCTCTCCCCCTCCCTCCTCCCTCTCTATCTCCCTCC